>NC_056736.1:150498362-150585862 GCF_019279795.1 Protopterus annectens | reverse complement strand
TTTTGTGACTGTTGTCCCCCCATTATTTATGCCTTTGTCCAAATGTCTTGCTCTAAGAAGTTGGGAGGTATGTTATGAGCCATGAATCAAGTTTTCAGGGAGATACTCACAGCGAGATGATTAGATTTGACATGCAAGAATTACCAATGAATGGGGCAACTGGAATATACATTAATGAGGACAATATCTGTAAGGGAGAACCACAGTGGACAAAAGGACAATACAGTTTGATCAAGTGTATTCTTATTTACATAGGCCACACTTATCATGGAATATTTTTTTCAGTATATATTTGCTTCTTTGTGTGTACATAGTTGAAGTCACTCATAAGAAATGTATTTGCTTTGAGAGTTAACTATCCTAACTGTTTAAGTTATCCCATGCTATCCGAATGGGAACAGATGTGATAATTTTATTGAGTGTTACTAGCAGTACTGTAACTAGGGTGGGGCAAACAGGTTAGCTGCTCTAGGTACAAGCTGCTAGGGGTACAATCTGCAGGTGTCAATTATGTGTATGTGCAGAATCGGCATTCATTTCTGAAGCATGGAAGATATTCCAGCTTCATAAACGAAAGATGATACTGCATTTGTTCTTGTGGATCTGTGTGGAAGAAATTAATTGTGTTCTATACATTGTAGCAAGTTATAACAAGGTGCTTGTTACATTTCTAACAAACAGCTTGGTAGGGGGTTCCTATTGATTGAATGTTTAGGTTAGAGAATACCTAAACATCGATCTGGTAATATCAAAAGCAAAAAAACAAGAATGGCTGATTTAATGCAGGGAAAGAATTCTCTTGGCTGTTACGCAGATTTTGCCCCTTTCCCCACTGTAGAGCAATCTCAGAGTTAGTATATTTAGTTGGGGCGGGGGGGGCTGTTTGCTGTTTTGCTTTTTCGATATTACCAGGTCAATGTTTATGTATTCACTAACCTAACCTTTTGATCAGGTAATATAGACGTGCTTGCTACAGTATACCTCACTTTTTTACACCTCTAATTTGATTTAAGTGGAGACCAGTCAAGGAGATCTGTCTAGGATTCTAGCTACAGCAGTGTTTACTAGGAATCAACAAGTCCCACATTTTTATCATGTGGAATATGATGAGTTACAGTGAGTTTACAAATAAATAGAGCTCAAGCGTACCTCGTTTGGAGTCTTAAAAACTCCAAGTTCCCTATTGCTTCTCATTGAAAGTGCTTACAACACATTCAGTGCAAAAATGCTTTTAATTATCTATATGCAGATACTCCCTCCCAATTTCTGATTGGTCTCAATGCATGAAATTCATTGCACCTTGAAATAGAGGGACCACTCTTACTATAATAAAAGTAGGTTTCTGCATATACAATAATAGTGATGTCTTCAAGGGTGAGAAGGGCCCTAACTTCAGAAATTTGTCATTTACGCTTCTGGCAATTAGTAGTGCTACTTTGATATTGTTGTGATTAAAGTTTGCTATGTCAGTTATGTCTATGAGGTGAATGCTTCCTAAAAAAAATCACTGTGGATAGAAAGACTTTTAGCCAGTGTTCAAAAACAGGTGAGAGGTGAGGCCATCCCTGGCAAAGCAGATGGGTCTGTTAACAATTTTTGTATCACACAGACACATACTGGATCAATCCCAATTGACACCACCTTATTAGTAATTTATTGAAGCTGATATTTCTAGTCTTGTATTTAAACATCATTGTTGATAAAAGCAGAATGATGCTCTATGTTACGAACTTATCTTCTTTGAAGGCATGAGTGGAAGGTTAAGCAATGTCTCCCTGCAAATTCCCCAGGGTGTAATGCCTAAGATTTGTAACCCCTACATGGTCACCAATAAGGTCATAATCATATCTGAGATGGTACAGGGCAAAAAGGCCCCTGATGACATCCTAGTCAAAGCACCAGTTACAGAGCCAAAGCTGGATCATCTTGTGCCTGGTGCTGTTCCCCAGTCTGGCACCCATCAACTGTAAGCTGCAGAGAAAAATAGCCTTTTCCAATCTACCTATCAGCCCTCCTTAATATAAGCCAGCAAGTTTCCATTTCCACACATCTCAATTACAAGCGCTTGAGGGAAATAAAATGACTACCTCTACATTTTGAAGTTGTGGCAATTTGCTACATTTCAGTACTGCAGTCCTTGTCACAGAAGCCGTAATGAAATGTATTTCTATACCAGCATTCAGATACGCTGGTACAGAAATGAATACAGATATAATACTACAGAATCACCTGATTGCGCCCCTCACACATTGTGTCTGTGGCAGCTGCCTCCTTTGTACAACACTGGCAATGTTACTGACCAGAAAGGCATCTAGCTGTTACCCTTTTTCTTTGCCAAACTGCAGAGTATGTTTTTTTATCTTATAATGGAGCCACAATTAAGATATTTTTGGGATTCATTGAAGGATTATGGGACCTTAATGATGCATGCTTGTAGTACAGGTAACTTCCAGTAAAAGTAGGTGTGGATACATGTGTGGGTGTGGTGTTAGTATTTTGACTCCATTGCTGACGCATGCTAGGAGGATGCCTAGGAGTCCTGGGGATTAGTTAAGACTTTATTTAATACCTCAGCAGTGAGTTACAGTGCTATGGTAATGTAATGCCATTGTGATTCTTTGTACTGATAAGGGGCAGGATAAAGTCTGGTCAACAATTTAGATATGCATCTCTCACAGATGGAGAAGAAGCAGGTTGTAAATATAAGACAGCATTGGCATTGTCTCAGAAAACTAAGTGCTAATAGGATGTCCTTGGATTTTTGTAAATAAAAATACTAATGTCTAGCTCCCTGCACAGGTCAAAAGTAATTAACCTTCTCTAGTTCCTTGTAATCATCAAGAGACATATGCATTGTTTTCTTAAATAACCAGTACTTATAATTTTTACAGGAAACAACTTTAAATGAGACACTGCAATAAGAATACATATTGCAATAAAGAATATATGAGCTGTACAAACCAAGAAATATGTATATATTATATTATATTATATTATACTATACCATACTATATATTATATATTATATTATATTATATTATATTAAAAGAGAAGTATTGATAGCTTAAAAGATACATCATGTAACTATTACAACACAGGCCTCATCATCTCATGGTGTGAACGTTCACTTTAAATGATAGTCCCAAATGATGTGACACCCTGACTCTATGTGAAAAAAAATGGGAAGATGGATGGATGGATATTAAGAATAAGAACATTTTTATTACAACACATTTATATGTAAAGAAGGATATTAGTACACTGCCAAAAAGCTATGGTCAGCAATGCAATCAAAACAGAATAGTTATAGCCCAGATACTTTTCATATTCAGATTATAATACTGTTTTTGCACATTACTATGCTTCTATGTCATGTCTACTGCTTTATCTTTGATAACTTCACTGACACATATACAAACATCCAATTCACAATATTCACATCAACACACATCTACTGATTCTGTTCCAATGGAGTAAAAATAAGCAGCAAAGCTTGACTCCGTGTCATATTTGTTTGTGTTGTGTGTGCTGCTATTACTATGAAACACATTCAGTGAAATTCAGCACACAGTGTTGTTAAAAGCTCTCCTGCACATATTTGACCCTGACTGAGAAGCAATTAGAAGGGTAACACAGACCGCCTGCAGCCCACACTAATAAAGTTGCTTCTACTCATCTTGCTGGCCCAGTAATTTGACTAATTAGTGTGTTCTTTTCCATGGGGCCAGCATCAACAGCCTAGAAAAGGCACTGGCTAATTATTTATTGAGTCAAAAGTATTCCTCAGGTATACAATTAAATGAGATTTGAGAAGATACTAGGACAACAAGTCATTTGCTTTTTATTTAACATAAACCACGTGTGTCTCCAATAAATTATTCAGTACACAGAATGTCAGTTATAGAGTACATCTGGAGTCTAATAAGATTAGCAATAAAATGAATGGGTGACAGAGGCCATATATTACCAAGAATGCAACTGCAGGCAATGTGCATGTTTTTAGCTCATATCTGCTTTGAATGTGTTTTCTATCTTAACTTCATAAACTTCATACTGAATGTTTTTAGGTTTCAAGTTTTGAATGAGAAAATAAAAGTACTGGAAATGTATGCCTGCAAATACTTAAGAAATACTGCAATGAGAAGAAGGAGGATATATTGTTCAAATGTATTTATAAAAATACATTTTAACACATTTTAAGCCTTTTTAAGTATGTCAAGAATCCATTGTAATATGTTATGCTTTATCTGCAATTATACTGTTATACTGCATTGTAGCTACTTTTATAGCTGACTTGGAGTGGAACAAATCATTGCTCTTAGACTTCAAAACAAAGGGAACAAAGAAAGCCAAGGTCGTCTGTAACTCGCTGTGCAACATTTTCTATTACAATGCAGTTAAAATACTTAAACAACTGGAATTTCTTTTTTGTACATAACTTTTTAAATGTCACTGCATATTGCAAAATTTAGGCCACTTAATAACGTTTACAGCACTGTTTATTATACTGCTGTTCAAGGACGCCACTGAAAATCTTGTTTGTCCAGATCCCCCTTTTCACAAAATGACTATACCAATTTGAGTTCAGATGGCTGTTTATTAGTAACAAATAACAATCAAATTCAAAACACTTAAGTCAAGAATTCAACATAGCAAATAATAGCGGGCAGCATTATCTGCTGACCGCCGTAGAGATATTACTGTAAAGTAGCGTAAATCAATCTGCTCACTGTAATCTCCAACCTCCCATTCGAAGCAGCATGATACCGCTCACTTCTAAAAACAACTAAATATTCTACCACCCAAAGGAATAACTTAGAAGGGGAACAGAAGAGGGGTTTGTCAAACGCCTCTTATCTGCCCACATGCCCCACCAAACTGGCAAGGCCAACTGCCTTGATTCAGTTAACATGAAGTAAGGGAGTGAGGGAGGGAAAGCAGCAAGTCCATGCTAAAGTCAGAGTCTGATCACTGTGAGATCCTGCCTAAATATAAACAATACTTTTCCCTCCCCTTTAGCTCACGTCCTCCCAACTGAATGCCCCCTCTAACAATTAACTCTTACACTCCCTCCCTACCTACCAGTGTACTTACACTTTTCATCGACTGCTTGCTCTCTCACTCTAAATCCAGTCACTCTAAACAAGTTAGTCTGTTCCCAGACCACATTTTTTTATATAGTTATATTTTTCTTTATTTTTCTTTATATGATAATCCATTATCTATTGAAACTGCCAGACTATTGTAATTGGTACTTCTACAGGAGGATCCTCCCCCATCCTATATCTTATATCTTCATTTAGTTGTCCCAGAGGCAACTAAATCCTGTTGTAGAACTGCACCTCTTTCTACCTTTAATCAGCAGTCATTCTGATTCATCAGAGCTATCCTTCACCAAGGGAAATCCTGACAGCTAATATAAAATAGCAGATAAAACAAAAGTGTTTCCTACAGACAGATTTTAAGTAGCAAAATAGGTTAGATGTGTATAAATATGAATATATATATATATATATATATATATATATATATATATATATATACACACACACACACATAGATATGAATATTGCTAAGGCTCATCATAAACAAAATAAAATCATTTTGCTGAATGTCCTTTAGTGATGAAAGAGATTAAGAATGAATTATAGTAGTCTCTCTTAGAGAGTAAACTTCTAAAACTCCTATGTTGTAATTTTCTAATGCAACGTAACAGCTACATTTACAAATAATATTGAGATAGGTATTTAGTCATTTTGCAGTTTTGACACTGGTATGCTACCACCAGTTTCTACAGGCAGAGAGTTCTAGATAGTAAGAACTAGAAGAATGAATATTCTTGAATAAAATGCAGGTGACAACATGACTACACTACTCTGGGTCAAGAAGAATGTGCAAATATTCCTAGCCTCATTGTAAAGGTTAGGAAGGGAACTTGGAAGTCATGTCCAGAAACAGCATAGGCTATTATGTGTATGCTCATTTGAGAAAGACAGGGTCTCTGTAACAGTGGCACAACAGGTAGCACATTCTTATTTGGTGCTGGAAGATCAGAAGTCTGGAAGTTCAATTTCCAAGTGCATCATTAGAGGTGCTGTACTCCTTAAGGTGTTGTCCTTTGGATGAGGTGTTAAACTGAAGTCTGTTTGAATTGGTGGTAGCTCAAGTGTACACAAAAAAATCTTACCCACGATCCATCAAAAAGTGCAGTGGTCCTTTATAACATGGGGATGTATCTCAGTGGTACAGTATATAGTTTGCATATATGATGTCCCGGATTATAGCATCTTCCTAGCAAATTGAGGGGGTGGATTTAGCATAATGGTTAAAGTCTTCACCTCATAAAGACAACATACAGGAATTGATTCTGACCACGTGTTATTGACTAGACTTAAAATGGCCTTTCATGAATTTAGACTAGTACGAACCTATAAACTTCAGAACAAAAACTATCACATATTGATGTTCACACCAAGAATGCAGACATTATTACTTAATAACAGTGAGGTTGAAAGTACAGAAACCTAATGTAGATATGCTGCCTAGTATGATTGTTTCATTTATTTATTTCATTTTTTTCAAAGTAAGAAGTACATTTCTTTTTGTTACTGTTGTAAACTCTGGGACAACTACAAGAGCTTGCATGTAAAACAAAGCCAATTTACCTTTCTGATTATTATGACAACATCCTTCCTTGGAATGAGGTCCTTGTCCATTCATACAGCTCAGAGTTTAATCATATTAACTACTTTAAACTGTGCTTCAGTTGTATTGCAGGATGCTGGTTTGAATCCAGTGTTTAAATTCTAAGAATATTTTGTTTGTCATTTTAGTATCAGGGAAGCAGAAATGTATACTATTCTAAAAGAAATTAATGTCTTTCCTTAAGCTTGGCTCAGCCAGTTTGCTTGTTGACCCATTTATATAAATAATTCTAACTTGTATATGCCATGATATATTGCTGTCACCACAGTGAGACTAGAAATTGTTTACATACGTGCTGAAGTGCAGGCGCTCTAAGAAAAACTATTATGGAATTCCTTGATATAGCAAGAGAGGCCCATTATTGAGGGATCTGCCAGATTTTCAAACAGATTTCTTCAGACATGATAACTGCTAAACCATAACAGGATAAAAATGTTAAAGATGACTTTTAAGTCTGAAAAGGAAATGAATGGAAGAGACAACTGTGTAGAAGGCCTTGGATATGGTTATGAAACCTGCTTCTCTTGGTTGCATTGACCATCACCAAAAGCCTGATTGTTGAAAACCAGAAAAAGACTCCTTATCTTCATCAAACTTCAGTACTGAATGTCCCTGATCAAGTCTGTCTGTCTTTGATCTTCATTTATAAGCACAATTGCATATGTGTTTACTTTGAATAGACCTTTTAAGGAATTATGTATCTTTAAGGCCACCCTGTCCAGTTCATGGCCTATTTTCTGTTAAGTAAGCCTATCTGATCTCTACCCCTATACAAATACATATGCATGACACTCTGAAGGCACATTCTTTTCTTAGCCCTGCATTATTTTAAGGCATAATTCTTGTCAGGGTTATCATTTTCATCATGGCAACTCATTTACAGATATTCTCTCAGCGTGTATTTAATCTATAGTGGCAATAATTTGCATTTATTTAAACTGCCCAGCATGTATGTGAGTTTTGAAAGCAGCATTCCTGTCCATAGCAAACGTATGATTTTCTTCCTTTACTCTACTTTTTATTTCGCCACTGTTTTGTGAAGTTCTCTAGTTAATACCAAACAACATACCCCTCAGCTGCTGGATGCCCCTAGTTTTGCCTCAGATATTTGCCTTGTGCCTTGTAATTTTTTTTTCTGGAAATCTTTGATGAATACAGTCAATCAATAATTGCAAACATATGAGTTTCATATATCTTATTATTTAGAAAATGCATTTTGATGCAAAACCTATTATTTTTATTAAATGTTTAAGTGAATTAAAGTAATACTTAAAAACATTGTCTATGATTTTTTGCTTTTGTTCCCTCCCATTAGTTTTGGTTTTGTCCAAAATTCTTAAGCAAAGAAGTTGAGAAGTATGCCCACCACCACTTTTAAAAATACTGTTACGTGCATAGGTAATACCAGACCAAAGACTGTTATCTAAAAATTGGTGCCAAATAGCAATAGAGAAAGTGTTCTAAGGTTACAACATCTCACTTAATATGCAGCACCTATAATTAGATATGTCCCACTCCTCTCAACTAAATCCAATGTCACAAAAATATTTAATTCTTATGGTGTTGTGGGAACACTGTTTAGTATCAATCACTGGCAATTATAATGTTGTGCATTGCTCTTTCTCAATGTTATCTTCTGCTTTAGACTTTTATTACAAGTTATATAAACTGCCATAAATTATATTAAGGAAAATGTTTAATTAAAAATATTTATATTACTATAGAGATATCGTTATTTGATATGGGAAATGGAAGACAAAAGAAAATATTTGCAAAAAGAATAAGTTAAAAATGGAAAAGAAAGCTATTCAATATTGTAGCTAATAAATCACCAAATACATATAACCAAGGTTGAAAACTATTTTGATGCACCAACTAATGACTGTTAATTTTATCTAGGAAATGTACAGTCACATATTAAAGGAGAGAAAGATGATGGAAGTCTTGTGAATATTATTATATTTTAGATATGTTAGCCTGATGCCAGAATTTGTAGTCCCTTTTATTCCTTTGAGCTAATGTTGTCAATTTCTTCTAATCCCAGCCATTAGGCCTCTACAGCCACCCCACAATATCTCTGTGTTTCTCCATCTGAGATAACTTCCAAATGCCCAACTTGTTCCTAAGATGAGGTGAGATATGTTCAGTCCATTCACTCTCATTTAGTGGTATGACTCAGAATGTAGCAGGCCTTAATTCATAACAGAGGCCCCTTTCTCTCCATCTAAGTTTGCCCAAGCAATATGTATTAGTTACCACCATGCAACTTCCTGGGAGGTCCCTTGAGTGCATCTGCAGTCAAGCAGGTGTTGCAAGTCATACCTAATCAAAAAGTTCCTTTAAACAACCCCTCAGTGTTCCTACTGGGCTCAGTGAAACAGAAGGCCACACTGCATCCCTAGATGTAGAACTCCCTTCACAAAAGTAAAATTATATACATCTTAATTCCTCCCTCTGCACCTGCTTAGTGCTTTACTCTTCCACCTTTTATCTGTGATTAATTCATCCCCCCCCCAAGTGCCAACAACTATACTGTATCTTTTATATTCCACCCTTGCTTCCCCTTGTCTACTGCAAGCCAGAATAACTCAGTAAACCTGTATCTGTGTCATCATATTCTTCACAATACATTTCAAAATTTCCTTCAAATTCATCTCACCCTACAACAGATCCACCAGGTGTGTAAGTTCTCCATACCTTCCTCACCAAATCTCCAGAATCTCATCCTAGTAACCGTTTCTTCTTCCATAAGCCTATTTGATACTCTGTATCATCTGTGTATCAATGCAATTTGTTAATTGAATATTGATTCTACATATATATGTCTCATCACTTCTCGTGTCGCTTTTCATAGCCTTCTCTTCATCCACATTTCCTCTCTCCACATTTCTCTCCATGTTCTCATTTCTTCCGTGTGCACTCTTTACCTAATTCCCCTCTAGATTAGTCTAGTGTTTCACTCCTTAAAACATGCCTATTTAGTATCTTTGGTGCTATTTTTTTCCTACATGGCTATCTCTGTCCCCAAACTGCTACACCTATGGTTATGACCTTCCCAAGTGTTAAAAAATAGCTGCTGTTGCAAACTAAATCTTACTTCTCAGCAGTCTCAGTGAAAAGATATACCATTCTCTATCCCTATCTCACCAATTGCCTCATTGCCTGATTGCATATGCCACAACACTGTATGTCTCATATAAATTGCATGCCTCACATACGACCGCATCTATCAATCTGCATTTTCCACCTGTTTCCTCTCTTTTTACATGTATCCCCACACCACTGGTTCTGCATTTCTATTCATTTTTTCTACTTCTTTGTTATCATTTGATCTTTCTACACCTCTAACATTATTACCTTAGAGTCATATTTTATACCGTTGTCATTCCTTAACCTAAATTATCAGCTTCTACTTGCATCATAAAATACAACATCTCCTAGCCCCCTAGTATCTCTAATGGCCATAATTTTCCCACTCTACTGTTTGACTTCCTACAAAATCACACATCCTGTGAATTTCATAGATTAGTACTAGGCTAACTACCCTTCGAGCCATTTTAAGCCTAGCCAATTATCCCTTGTGAGACTCAAACCCTGCACCTTGTGTTTGTAAAGCAAACATGTTAACCATTAGGCCACCCTCCCAACCCAAAATAAACAGCCCTTACAGGTCTTGAACCCAGGACCCTGTACACTACAGTCACAGCAGTTAACCACTTAGCCATGACAATTTCTGTCAGAGATTTATTTTATTGGCAAATGTTTACATGCCTTAACAGAAGCAAGGCTAGAAATGCTATCAAAACCTGTATCATCATTATTCTAATTCTATCCTATTGACCCAAGTTTCACAATCCATTTGCTTAACACCTTTTCAACATTATCATTAAACATTTCACAGTTTTAAGTAAATATATCCAACCTTAACTCTGATATTTCCCATCCCAAAAGGAACTATAGCAATGAACCTCCCTTTCCTCCCTTACTAATTATTATAGACTTACTTGGGTTCAAGTTCAGTCATGATATCTCCCTAATCATATTCAAAATATCCTGCAGTAAACCATCCACATCCTGTATCAATAAATTCATAGGTTAATAGGATGATACTAGGCTACTGGCCTGGAGGCCCTTATAAGCCTGGACAAGAAGTTTGCCCATGTACCCACAAAGTCAGCAGCTGTTTCCCCTCTCCATTGGAGACACAGGTGGGATCCCAGGAGCATATTTTCTTTTTTCCTATCCAGTCATCCAGGTTCCTCTTAAAGAGGGCTAAAAAGGTACTCTGCTTGACATGGAGAGGGAGTCTCTTCCACAGATGAGGTAGTCTTTAGTACATAAATCTATCCTGCCAACAAGTTCTATTAATGGCACACCAGGTTGAAGCCTTGCATGTGGGTTTCACGAGTGGAATTTGACTTACGGATATGCAGCAACTCCATCAAGGCTGGGTCTGAGATGGCCTTGTATGCTAGACACAGGTCACCTCTGAGCAGTCTGCATGAGACTGAGTAGAGGGACAGGGCCTTTGGCCTATGTGTATAGGATAGTTGTTTGAGACCCTGGATTTTTCTGGTAAGGAACCTCTGTGGTCTCTCCATTTGCTTCATGTGCTTGGCAAGGTACATGCTGAAGGGGGCATTGTACTCGATAATGGGTCTGATAAGGGAGGAGTACAGGGATGTTATGACCTCCTTGTTCCTGGATAAAATACCCTTGCATATGACGTGGACCATGTAGAAAGTCTTCCATACAATGGAGGCAATGTGGTGGTCAAAAGTCAGGTTGCTAGCAACCTGGGTGGCCAAGTCCCTCATGACTGATCGCATGCTTAGTACATTGTTATTAATGTGATAATTAGTGGTGATGCCATTTTCTCCAGAAGTGATCATGATACATTTCTTGGCATTCAGTTTGAAGCCATGCTATTGGCACCAGTCATTAGTTTGGGTATGGCCATCTTGGAGGATGTTCACATCACTAGGGGAATTTAAGAAGTGCCCATCTTGCAGTCACTTGCAAACTTGTTAAGCCACAGACCACTGGGTTTTGGCTTGCATCTCAGAAAAATATATCCCAAACAGTAGAGGTCCCAAGACCAATCCTTGGGGTGCACCACTTGTTATGGGTCTACTACTAGAGGTGGTGTCCTGTATTTTGAGTGGGTTCTATCAGTGAGCCAATTAGCTGCCCATCTGGTAACATACAGGTTGATGCCTATCTGGGAAAGTTTATGTATTATGCCCAAGGGAGGAATAGTTTTGATGGCTTTGGCTAGGTCAAGGTAGGTGGTGTGCATCATCTTCCCCTCGTCCATGGCTTTGGTGACCGTACTGAAGAATCCACCAAGTTTAACAGACATGATCTCCCTTTGACAAAACCATACTGTGTGGGGTCAAGCATTTGGAAACTGCCAATGTCTTTGTTTATAAGGTCCATGATAATGCATTCCATTGCCTTGCAAATCAGGCTACTTATGTTGATGGGCCGATAATTGCCTAGGTCAGTGGATGCTCCACCTTTGTGTAGAGGGATGACAGTGGCTGTCCTCCATTTGGCTGGGATGAAGCCAGTACTCAAGCTTTGGTTGAATAGAGTGTCTAATGGAGCTGAGAGCTCATGCCTGAGTTCATGTAGGATACAGTCAGGGATGTTGTTTGGTCCCACGGAGACTGCATTTTTTTCAGTTATTACAGTTATTTCTGAATAGTTTCACAGATGTTGACCTTATTCTGTTTATCTTAAAAAAAAAAAAACAGCTACAAATTCTTTGAACCATTGCCACAATTTCCATCAAACACATCCCTGAGGGTAGCAGGCACTTTGCTTGTTTCCACTTCCTAAACTTATACAGTCAGTATCTTCCTCTGTTTACCAATATTCTTATACACTATTGTTCATCTAAAGCAGTAATTCCTCATAGAAATCTCGCCTGTCCTACCGCCTGCGTAAAAATACAAAACAAAAGCCCACTCCAATATTGCAGGCACGTTTTGTATTTCCGTTAGTACAGTTTCTGTTCTCACGATTATGTACTTCCCTGCCTAATTAAGAAAATGTAATGAAAGTCTCCAGTGATTATCTATTTATTTATTTTATTTATTTAACATTTCTTAACTGGGAAGTTCCAACTTGGAACGAAGCCAATTTTCAGCGGAGGCCCGGGGAGAAGCACTCCAGATGTATGTCTTTGTAACATGGGAGGAAACCGAAGCACCCAGAGAAAACCCACACAAACATAGGGAGGACATCCAGACTCGACGCAGAATGCATTCCAGCCAACAATCGAACCGGAGGACCTCTTACTGTGAGGCGACAATGCTACTGCTGCCCCACTGCACCGTCCAAACCCCAAATACCAGATCCACCTCCTATTCCCCAATTATCAGCTTGCTAAACATCTAATTTCTTTGCTGGAATTCTAGCCTCCCTATCATTTCATTCCATTTCAGAATTCTAAAAACACACCATATGACTGGCTCACCCTGTCACCACCACTGAGCAGAGGATACAGCCATTCAGTCCATCTTACTCCTATGCATCCTTTCACATATGCACTCATCCTTACATTCAAAAGTATTTAGTTTAGAGGTATATCTAGACTCAATACATGGCACTAAGAAAGTGTAAAAAAACAAATGACTGTTAAGTGCTGCTTCGCAAAGTGCTATTCTTTTGCGAATACCCCCACCCGATTGTGATATAGCTAGCCACCTGAATCTTGTTACTTATTATTATTATTGACTTGTCAGTTATTTATTAATGTTAGTATTAATGATGGTAATTAATTTATGTTCATTTAAATCTTGATCTTGTTTCTGATCTTCTCAGGCCTTTCTAAAACAAAAATTATCTAATGAGTTTCATTTAAGTTTAATGGTAAACATAGTTTGCGATCAAGAATTTGTTGGTAGTTACAATGTCATTATTTTAAAAGGAAACATCCTAGCTTTGAATAATACTAACATTTTATGATTTTGATTCCTGGTCTGTCTTTTTGAGCTTTTGCAAGTCACGACACACAGCTTAAAATATGAGGCAAATGGTCCTGCTTCTGTATACAGTGACATATTCACAGCACATCATAAGGCGGCAGATGATGTAATGAAAGCATAAAGGGCAAAGTAACTTCAATTTTTTATACATTTTTTTTCATTTGGTTTAAACTAGTAAAGGTGAATGTTAGTAGGCTTGTTAATGTCCCATGAGTTTACTCTAGAATATTTAAACGTATGGTTGGAATAGGCAGCTCAGTTCTGATGATGTTTGATACTGAATACATAGAAAAGCACTTAACTGAAATAAAGCATCTTGTTTAAAAATGCATTGGTTTCATGTGAAGTTAGTTCTGTTTAATAGATTTTGGATTTACAGGTTTGTTTTTTTCTGTTGCTGAGCACTACATCATACATTTTGGCTTTTTATTTAAATATTTCCTTTTAATTCAGTTAGTCCTGCAATTCTCACTTTTGTAGTGGTTATTTGTGAATGGTGCAGCTATATCTATATGCAAATATACCAAGCACAAATCACTTGCGATGAATACAGCAATGTGATAGCTTTTAGAAAGAAATGTCCACTTAAGTGAAATGCTTAAAGTTAAGTGCATAATATTTGAAGTACTTATAAACTATTACATGGAAACATTAATACTCAAATGCATTCATATTTTTTCGGATATTATGGCAAGCATTGCCATGCGCAAACCTGTTAAATGTATTTACAGGTATTGGAGTTGAGCAGTGTTCAATGCAACTATTTACAAGGAATTAAAAAAAATATAAAGGATTTTCATAAATGTTCTATAGGGAATATCATTATGTGAACACCTTTATGGTTGCATTCAATGATGTGAAATGGGAATATAGGAAAGATGGAAAATATGAGACATACATAACAAACAGGAACACACAGAAGAAACACATCAACAGGTTTTGCTTGAAAAAGTGGGAGAGGATGGGTTCTGTATTTTTTACTGGGGGATAGAGCATCCAATTTTTCAATTTGTTTTTATATAAGAAGATAGTTTGGGTAGGAAGTAGTGCAGAGGGTGTAGTAGAAAGGATTAGGGAAAGAGGGAGGTGAAGACGAAATTCTCCTAAGAATACCCTAGTCCACAGAACCTTAAATGGTACCACAGCCTTATGGTGGTGCAGTGAAGGAACCTGATGTTAAGGGGAAGGAGAACTCTAGTGGCTCGGTGGTCAGAGCTCACCAGGGCAGTGAGCCTTGCAATTGTTGAGGAGGATCTTGTACTGGCCAAAGCAGTCTCTCCAGTATCGACTCACCCAAGTCCTGAAACTCCCATTTGGTGTGACTTTCTAGGGAGCTGACAGGACTGGTGCCACTGACACAACCTTGTGAGGATATCTCTGAATAGGCAGAGGGTGCATGTTCCATGACCTGAGAGGAATGGGGGTTAGGCTGCTCCTAGAAATTCTGGAGCTGTGGAAAAAGGCACATGAACTGGAGAGAAAGAACAAAAAAAAAGCAAAGCATAACAACGTATAATTAAAATAAGAAAGAGAGGGCAGAGAGACAAATGAGACATGAAGACTGAAAAATGACTCATAACTTCTTAATACATCATGCATGCTTTATTGGTAGTGCTTACGTATTTTTAAATATTGTGGGAAATGGTGCTGGACAGCTGTGAACAATCAGTAGAAGGATATAAAGTGGTGATTTTAACATTTGCAGCCTACTGATAATAAGGAGATAAGCTGGTGTGACATATGAAATGATAACATTTCAAACATCTTGTGAAATGGATTGTACTGCAGTTGTTTACTGGAAGCAGATTATTTCTTCAATTATATTTGTGTACGAGTTACTTGTGGATTTGCTTTTACAAAATAAATTGAAAAAAACATTTCTTATTCAAGAGATTGCTTTGGTGAATGAGACTTTTTTTATTTCAGAGCCATGTTTTACCCATGAGAAACTTTACCCAGTCTAGTTAAGTGTGCTTGTTGCTGGGAGAAATTATATTCAAGCTCTTCTTCAGCTACATAAAGAAGACAGAATCTGTCCTATGTGTTCTCATATATCCCTTACATGCTTACTTTTATTAATCAGGAAAACACAGAGTTTCTTTATGTGGTTGTACTGGAAGTGTATGTTCATATGCTTACATGTTTTAATCAGAAAAGCAAAGAATTTATGTATTTGTACTGAACTAATGTCTGTTAGAAAACTTTTCATGCATATTGCAAGTTAAAGCAGAAATATATCACGACTTTCTTCAAACTGTTACATTTTGTTGTCTATGACAGCTTGTCTGTTTGAGGGATAAGTACTTTCTTTAACCTTTGTTGATATTTCTATTGAATTTTCTCCTTGCACTCTGCTTACATACATTACCTGCATTTTTAAGTAATATCATGTAAAGTTACTATAAACAACAGACATTTTTAAATTCTGAAAGTAAGAAATTGAACAGTGCATTTCCCACTAAGCCATGTGCTGTTCATTCACTTGCTACTTTAAGCTCCACCCCCACTCTGCCTACGGTGTGGTGACTAACTGAGCTAACCATCTGTATATGCAGTCAGTGTTTTTGGAAAGCATGGCTTTTTCAATGATCATATTAATAAATAGTGTGTGTGGCCTACACAGAGTAAGATATTATGTATGTGTCAGTGCAGATGTGATCATATCTGATTGTGTATAAATAGATACATCTCTTTCTCTCTCTTTATATATATATATATATATATATATATATATATATATATATATATATATGTATGGTTGTCTTACATCCAGTCGAATGACCAGTTACATCAACATGCATTTGGTCAACAACATTTATTCAGTGCAAAAA
This sequence comes from Protopterus annectens, assembly GCF_019279795.1. Classification (NCBI taxonomy): domain Eukaryota; kingdom Metazoa; phylum Chordata; order Ceratodontiformes; family Protopteridae; genus Protopterus; species Protopterus annectens. The sequence goes on along the minus strand of NC_056736.1, from coordinate 150,569,331 downwards.
CATGATTGACAGGTGTGCAAGATCAAGTCACCAGTTAGTAGAATATTCCCTTTCCTGATGGATTGCGCAATCTCGGAATTAGTATATAAAATTAGCAATGGGATGATGGGCTTGCAGGGTGGCTTACCCCCCTGCAAGAACACTTACATTTTATTTACTCGACTCTGGAGTAATCCACACATTATGTGCACAATGTGTTGAAGTTTGTAGTTTTGATATTCTTCCATCACTACTGACGTCATCAGTGTAAATGGGCATTCAACCAGGTGTGACAGACTCATATATATATATATATATATATATATATATATATATATATATATATATATATATATGGGTCTATGTTAAAACATCGAAAGTGCAGTTCATCGAACTGCACTTTCACGGACCCACTTTAGCGAAAGTGCATGACATTGAACATGCACTTTCACTAAAGTAAACAAAAAAAGATAAAAAAATCCACACAAAAAAATGTAAACACTTCTATGCAGGGGGGGCAAGCCCCCCATACTCCCCACCCCCCTACATTAATATTCTAACTCCGAGATCGCACTACAGTGGGAAAAGGGAATATTCCCTTATCACACTGTACCGCGATCTCCACAAAAGATTTGTTACTTGTACATCAACAGAATGTATTTTCGTGTTTTACTTGGTCTTAGTGAAAGTGCAGGTTCGATGTTATGCACTTTCGCTAAAGTCAGTTTGTCAAAGTGCAGTTCTATTAACTGTATTTTCGACGTTCTGACAAGGACCCATATATATATATATATATATATATATAGTTGTTTATACACACAAGTATGTCTGTATATTAACATACCATACTTTTATACAGATGCACTTCTGTTAACAGATATGTTTATGTTTACGTATAGGTTCATAGGTTCATACTAGGCTATCTGCCCTAGGGCATTTGTAAGCCTAGCCAGAGTGTATTTGGCTACCGCCTCCCTATTAGATTAGCCTACTGTGCCTCTGTAAAGTAGGTCACAGAAGGTACCCTTTTAAGATTAGTTCACTGTGCCTCTGTCTAGCACGTATACCTTTTTGATAACCTACAAACATATGCGTTTAGACATATATTTCTAAATCATCTGTGTCCTGGATTTATAGTTATTTTAGAAATGAACAACAATCGGTAAAATAGAAACAAAAATTCTCCTCTTTCCTTCTGGTTACCATTGAAGTCCCACAAGGTTCAACAATGCGCACATTTCGATTTGTAAACAAAATCCATACCTCCACAAAAAAAACAAAAAAAAACAAATATAGTTTAGTATGCACATATACAACCATTATCTCTGCCCCAACACTAAAAATCCACCAGGAAATCACACAAAAGTCTGTCTCATCTGATAATCCTGGCTAGGCACTGTAAATCTACTTCCACATGCAAAGAAATAACTGAACTAATGCTCTTTATACCAAAACAATTCAATGCTAAAAAAAATAAATAAATAAAATTGAAACCATGGCAGAAGCCAAATTACATAGAGTACTCATATATAACAAACTGAAATACTACCAATATGTTTTCAGAACTAACAAAAATACACACGCAAAAAATAGGCTCCCATTATAGAACAAATCAATACCTTACAGTATCTACAAGGAAATCCATAGCAGCAGCCTACAAATTCCCATCTCTATTGTATGGGTCATCTATCTTCGTTAATCTCAACAATACCCTCAAGCATACCTCTCAACTGTACAGATTTTCGCAGGATGTCTAGATTTTTGCTTCAGATTTTTGATTTGCTTTTCATAAAATTGTGGCTTTCTGTCAAATTAATGGCAAGTCATTAAAGACCGAAATTAGAAAATAATGACAGACAGTTGAGTCTCTGAACTCATACTCCAGAAAATTCATGCTAATGCAAAACTTGTTATTCTGTCAACTTTCTAAGCTTGTAAGAGCAATGTTTAAAATGTGTTCCTATTATGGGCCTTGTCCACTTTTATTTATGGTTTTGTCCAGATTTCTTGTTCTAAGAGTTTGGGAGATATGCCTTCAAGTCCAAACCTAATGCATGCTACAATAAAATACAAGATTTCCCACATGTTCATCTCATAAAACCCACCACTGCACAGCCCTAAATGACTTACATTGAATAAAACTCCCAAATCAGCTAACCTACACTTAACCCACCAATGCCTACAAACTTACTTACAATTAAGATAGTTTTCCCCTCTCTATAAAACATAGTACTACCATACAGCAACAAAAAAACACTATGCTCCAGTAACAAATCTCTTCTAGCTGTTACTACCCCCCCCCAAACAAAACTCTGCTCGAAACTCACTCTATTCTCACTGAGTCTTAGAACTGTGGAACTCCATCCCAGTAGTGATAAGGGTTACAGAAAACAAAAAGCTGTGTAAAACATCTGCTAAAATAGCATTTGCAAGGCACTTTGTTCTGCCTTTGCTCTACATCCAGATAATTTCCAATCCTGAAAAAAATAAAAGCTGTAATGCCTCTGACAAAATGATAGGTGCTCTCTGCTAAATTCATATATGGTGATTATTATACTTTCCCTTCTATCTCCCAATGTAAACATTTAACTGATTATATTTCTTAACTACCCAATTCTACTTAATCCTCATTCTCCCTCATTGTACCACAATTTACTAATTTAACCATACCTCTCAACCTCTTAGAGCAGAAATCTGGACAAAGGATAAGTAAAACGTGGAACAAAGACCCAAAAATAGGGACATTGTTTAAATATTGCTCTTACAAAGTTTCAAAGTTGATAGAATAGCAGGTTTTGCATTAGCATGAGATTTCTGAAGGATATGAAGTCTGAAATTCAAATGTCTGTCATTATTTTCTAGCTTCAGTCATTAATGATTTGCCATTCATTTTCCAGAAAACCACAATTGTATGAAAAATGTACCAAAAATGTGAGACAAACATTTGGACATTCTGCAAAACTCTGTACAGTTGAGAGGTATGAAATTAAGGGGGTTATATCCTTTAACTACCTGCTCATACTTAATCCTCATTCTCCCTCATTGTACCATGATTTACTAATTTAACTGGTTATATCGCTTAACTAGCTGTTCTGACTTAGTCCTCATTTTTCCTCATTGTACCATGACTTACTAATTTAACTACTTACTCCTAATTAATCCTCATTCTCCCTCATTGTACCATGACTTACTAATTTAACTGGTTATATCCCTTAACTACCTGCTCCTACTTAATCCTCATTCTCTCTCATTGTACCATGACTTACTGATTTCAACCCAAATATCAGAATTTGTCTTCCTTTGTGCCACTTTGTATTTTTGTCTGCTGCAGCTTATACAAATGCAGAGGTACTCTGTTATTTTTTTCTCTGGTTTCTATAATTACAAATTGTATTATGCAAGGTTAGCATTAATCATCTGTTACTGTTTAATTCTTTCTTCTTCTTTTGGCTTTTCCCTGTTAGGGGTTGCCACAGTGGAACTCCGGTCTGCTAATGATTGTCTGTAGATTTTTACGGTGCTGAGGTGCCAGCCCGACACCCAACCTTCAATGAAGGCACGCCCATTCACACATGTCTTTCGATGCCACTCGACCGTGGGGGGGGGGGGCCATGCAGACTCCACACAAAAGGCACTCCAGCCGAGAATCAAACGGGAGAACCTCTTGCTGTGAGGCGACAATGCTACTGCTGCACCACCGCAGCATATTATCTGTTACTGTTTAATTATATATGCAAAAATGCATATGTAACTAAGATGAAAATATTATATACAATGTGGAAAATGAAAATATACTGTATATTGTCTATGTATGTGAATACTGGAGATTTTCTTCCTGGGCCTCTGCTGAAAAAGGATATCTATCACAGTCGGACTTTCTCAGTCATCAAAAATAGCTAGATAGGTAGATAGGCAAATAAATAAGTAAATAAATACTTTTTTCTTGAATTTGATTGCATTTATTCAGTATTTATCTAACATGTTTCCATTTTTGAGTTAAGATATAAAAATAAAACAAGTTACTGTATAACTCTTGCTTTCTTGCTCTTACCTGATCTACTCACTTGGCCAGGTGGTCAGGCCTGTGACTCTGCAGGTCATCATACCTGTGCCAACACTGGAGCCCAGAGACTGTTGTCAGTGTCAGGAATGACAGGTGTTCATGTGCCTCTTGCCATATCCATTGAGGGCTTGGTACCACTTGTTCTCTTTTTTCCAGGTATAAGACTTGCAAGAGGTTGACCATGATATTTTTCTCCTTATCAAATCAACATGGAGCTCAGTCGCGTGCCTTCACAGGTGCTGTCATCATTCACAGGGCCTGTACCAAAGTGAGGAAGGTAACTACAGGGCTGGTGTTCAGGAGGTGTGAACCACACCACTACAGTGTAGGGTCATTTGGCATGGAACTGCTATTACTGAAAATTTGCTTTACAAAACTGTATTGTTAAATAGATATGGAGATTTTTTTAAAGGACTATTTATACATTTTTATTTGCTATGACAAATGAAAATATGTAGAAACAATTACTATGTAATTTGCTTATATGGGTGTTTGCTTCTGCACATCAATGTTAACCATTAGCACAACTGAAATTAGACTCTTGCATTACTCAATGCCTTTTTAAACAATGCTACAGGCAATATTTTTTTCTCACTTCAGTTTATAAATAAAACTTACAGCTGGTGTATGAGGTGATAAGGTGTGTCACTGTGTACTAGATGGGCATAGATTATGCTTCAGGATTTTGCAACCTGAATGCTGTTGACTCTGTTTTTCCTTTTATGTGCATTGGTAATGCTGACCTATGTTATGCCCTTTCACACATTCCCTTAGTTCAAGTATAGCTCCGTGTCATTCGTTGGAGCTCATCCACAAATACCTGAAGTTTATTCACATTAATTTACTGACATTCACACTTGTGTATTACCATTACTTATATAAATAAATGGAAGTCACCCTAATTTTCATACAAAACATGTGTATATAAGCCTGATTTTATGTCAGCAAGTTTAATACCACCATATTTAGATGAGATTGAGTTAAGCAGCAAATGTTTTGGGAAGGCACAACATTGTTTAAATAAGATAAAATAATAGTTCTAAATTATTAGCAAACAATGTTTATTTAATTTGTAGCCAATTACTAACAGGAAAAAAAATTCCCATTAATGTGACTGTCAAATGAAGTTAATTCATGTTAATGTTAATGACAGGAGTTTCATTCCTTTATGGTAAATAATGACAGTACCTCCTGAAATGCTTGAAGACAAGAAAACTGATTGCAATGTGAATGCTACATTTTGGAATGCTTTTGATTTTGTAGGTTATGCTATTCAGGATATTAGTACACGGTCTTAAGTAAGTGAAGTCTGATTTATTGCATTTGCATCTATGTATTGTCAGGATAAATGTTACTGTGTGATAGGATTTGTGACCATACCTCTCAGCTGTCCAAAATGTTGCAGACTGTCCAGGTTTTTGCCTCATATTGTTGGCCCATTCACCATAAAATTAGTGGTTTTCTGGCAAATCACTGAGGATTCAGTTCAGTAAATAATGACATAGATTTCATTTTCGGAATCTTTATACTTCAGAAAATCCTTGCTAATGCAAAACCTATTATTCTAACAACTTTCTAAGTTTATATGAGCACTATTTAAAACTTGTCCCTATTTTTGGAACTTTGTTACCCCTTCAATCTTGGATCTGTACAGAGTTCTTGTGCTAAGAGGTTGAAAGGTATGTTTATGACTATCAGAAAGTAGAAATGATGGCAGTATAAATACAGAACATTTGCTGGGGAAGGATTTCATATATGTTACAAATAGCATATGATGGCAGTTTGATAAGTGGCTGCAACACTACTTTGCATTTACAGATGCAGTCATACAGTTAATACTATACAGTTTTAACTGGGTGAAGTTTGATTTGATGTGTAAGAATATGGCTGTTATGTCTGGAAAAATGTTGCTGCACTCATATCTTGTGCTACTAAAAACAGTTTTAAAATTATTTATATATGAGGAAAGCAGGCATGCTTTCATCTTTGTGTTGCTTGGATGATGAGCGTTTCAAGATTACTTTTATATGTTTTTTAGATGAACACAGCATGCATTAGCAGGGATCCTAAAAGAGAAAAGATAATTTCATCCATGACGAGAACCATATCCTCATGGCAGCCTTTAGGACATATGACAAATTATATTTTGAAAAAGGGTGACCCAAACAGGTTGAGAAAACAAAGGTGTGGAACCACGTGGTTATGGATATAAATGCTGTTGGTGGAAGGAATTGCAAATTGACACAGTGCAAGAAGAGGCCAAATGATATGATAAGATATTCCAGAGCTAAGGCATGGAAGAATGCAATTGCCAGTAGCAATACTGGGAAGGGACCTCATACACTTACTTTCCTTTAACAACTTATGAGGAGCACCTCATCTCTGTTTGGAGGATGACTATGAAACAGATTGGGTGGCATGGGTATAATTAGGTTTGTAGACACCAGTTTCCACATCTGCAGCATCAACAGATATATAAAGAAGGTTCATTTGACCTCTTTAACATAGTTGCATAATGAAATGACTGCTCAGGTTAAATGATTACGTGTAACACATGACATTTACTATTAGCAGGTAAACCACCACTTCTGCACATAATGAAATCAAACCAAGATGGTACGTGTCCTCCACATCTCATTACACTGCATTACATGAATGTACTCCAGTACATGAGTAGAAATGTAATCAATTAATTCTTTATAGGGTCAGCACAGAAATGAGCAGTTCTACTATACCAATACATTTAGAGGACGGCACAGTTATATATTATGATACAGCCTTAGAAAAGTGGCACACAGTTGCCAAATATAATATCAGGATCACACACACCATTACATGAAAATAACTCTGCAGGAAGTGACAACAGATAAAAAGGTCAAGTACATGGTTGTAGAAGGAGAAAACCTATGCACCTCAATACCATTACCTTCAGAACTATAGGAACACCTTCTGCAGGATGGAAGAAACTCAGAAGTAACAATTTCCACTTTGACACGCTTACAAAGGGGTACAAGGAACAGGCACATCTCACAGCTTTTTCAGGAAATGTAAAAGATTGGCTGCCAAGCAGTAAATGTGCCACAGTATTGTTAAAGCTCATTGCTCTGCCATGGAGAGTAAGCTAGAAATGATCCGCATGTATGTGAAGATTTGCAGCACTACATGGAAATGATAGAATAGGAATAATGTCATGATCACATTGATCTACAGCATGCTGACACACACAGCAACCATGTCCACCTCCATGTATACTCTAGTAGGACTTGTCAGACTTAGGGAAGAGGACGGGGTACTGTCTGTATATGTGGCAGTATAGCACCTCACAGTAAAAGTGCTTCTCAAGAAGGCAGAGTGAATATTGGGGGGGGGGGGTAAACACACTAAAATCCATGCTTGCCACATCATTGTTCATCAGCACGTAGCAGAACCTCTCATTCAAGATCTCAGTCCTGCAGCAGTGTCAGAATTGTGTCTGCAAGATCACCTGCATCCAGTAGGTTACATCACTCCAGCAAGTAAGCATCAGCTCACATGACAGCCCATCCTCAAGATCACGTGTACCTTCAGCTGTCTTATCTTTACTGGACATTGTGTATAATATATTTGACTTCGACCTACTGTGGCTCAGGCTAAACATAAAGGTAATTAAAATATCAAATGTTTCACTTCACAGTCATCCCTTTAAGTATCCTAATGTCAATGTTTAACTTCAAAGGTAATATAGAAAAAAAACATAAATGTATATAACTTACCAATATGAGAAGTGAATGATTATGTTAGTGTACACCATTTGATACCATTCCCCACTCAGGAATTATTGATAGGACTCACCAAACTAGGCATCAACCTCTATATCACTAGGTGGGTTGCAAATTGGCTCACAGAAAGAACCCACAGTGTGAAAGTAGCAGACTCCAAGTCAGACTGCCGACGAGTCATGAGTGGAGTCCCACAGGGATATGTCCTTGGTCGTCTCCTGTTTGGCATCTACTTCTCAAAAGTCCAGGCCAACATGGAGGGACTCTGGCTATCCAAGTTTGCAGACGATTGCAAGCTGGGAGCCATTAACTACCCAAGTGATGTAGACATCTTACAGAAAGGCCTCACTGAGACCAATGACTAGTGTCAAAACCATGGCCTTAAGCTTAATGCCAAAAAATGCGTCGCCATCCCCTTTGGGAAAAACTCAGTTCCCACTAATTACCACATTTTGATGGTAGCCCACTGAACACTGAAGGCATTATAAGAGATCTGGGGACACAGGTTCACACAACCTCTCCTTCGACCACCACATTGCCACTGTGGTCAGAAAGTCCTTCTATGTGGCACATCTCATTAGCAAGGGTTTTGCATCCAGGAAGAAAGAGGTCATCATCTCTCTCTACTCTTCCCTCATTAGACCAGTCATCGAGTATAATGCCCCATTTGGCATGTACCTCAATAAACACCTGCAACAGCTGGAAAGGCCACAAAGGTACCTCATGAAGAGGCTCCTAGGCCTTAAACACATGGCCTACATGGACAGACTCAAAAAAACTCCAGCTTTTCTCTGTCTCATATCTTTTATTAAGAGGCGATCTCTGCCTGATTTACAAAGCCATGTCTGACCCAGCCCTGTTAGAAATGTTACACTTAAAGAAATCCCAGTCCCTCCACAACACATGCTCTAGGGACCTCAACCTCATAACCACAATCAACAGAACATGCTGGAGGGACAGGTTCATAACCCAGAGACTGCCTATGCTCTGGAATACACTTCCCATACATGTCAAGCAGAGCACCTCACTGGCCCTTTTCAAGAGAAATCTTGATGAGTGGATGGGAAATAGAATGTTTACCCTGGGGATCACTCCAGTGGCTCTGCTTGATAGAGGCATTGGGAACTAATGGCGGCATGATGCCAGGGCACTTCTATGGGCTAGGCTTTTCATGTGTATGTATTTTATTTGATTAGTGGAAATGCTTATAATAAATGTTCTGTAAGGGAATATGGAGGGTAAAACATGAAAATTGCAATGTTTAATACCATTAAAGTCCCATTTATTATTAAGAGTTTCAGTTGAGTAATGGTAAAGTTAACAGTTATGACTGAGAGAATAACACACAGTTGGAAAAATGTATTACATGAGTATTGTGCCATCAACATGTTGCCACTTCACCCTCAGCACTGCACGAATGAAATTGCTATTTCTGAGGACACAACTTGGTATACATAACATATAAATCTGATGTGCAGTACCTTATCAGAGAATAATAACTTCTAATATGCCATAGGTAAAACTGGAGAAACATTTCAAAATAATAAAGCATTTGATATAATTTCCATTCTCATACAATGCAAGAACTCATGGTAAATGTAAGTTTAGAAATTCATCAATTACTTACATATATACATACATACATACAAATGTTTCAAGCATGGGCATTAAAGCCCTTCTAGCTTGCGAATATGCCAAAACACCTGTTCCCATAATAAATGTCCAGGCTGTTCTTAAAAAAATCTAAACGAGTACTTGTTTTAGTGTAATTTGGCAGTCTGTTCCAAGCATCAGCTACTCTGTCAGAGAACCAATTAGTACACTTCTTATTCCTATATAATCTTCTACATAGGTTACCTGACGATTCTCTAGTACTTTTTGATAACCCCCAACATTCCCAAAGGTAGTTGTCCCTAAATGCCCCATATACCTGAATAAGATCTCCTCTTAAATATCTGTAAGAGACACTGTACAAGTTCAGATATTTTAGTCTTTCATAATAACTTAGATTTTCACATCCATATATGCCATTAGTATATTTCCACTGTACTCTTTCCAGTTTATTCATGCTTGTTTTCCTATAGGGTTTCCATATTGTTATTCCATACTCAAGTTTGGGTCTAATGTAACTAACAAACAATGACTTCATTATGTTTGATTTCCTAGACTTTATAAATCTTTTTATACAACCTATAATTCTATAACTATCATTATCCAATTGGTTGATATGATTAGAAAAATTCATAGCTGAATATACCCATATACCCAAGTCCTTAAATGAGTCTACAGTTTCAATCACTGTGTGCTATATTAAATATTCACCTTTCAGTTTATGTCTCTCAAATCTCATATGCTTAGTTTTTGATGTATTTATCAACGTATTATTCTCCTGTGCCCAAATGGTCAAGTCAGTCAAATTAGTTTGCAAACATGCCTTATCTGTAACACTTAAAATCAATTTACCCAATTTCAGGTTGCCAGCATATAGACTGTAGAACACCTCAGATGAAAATGTAAGGTCTGAAAGATACAATCTAAACAAGTAAGGGCCTAGTACAGAGCCCTGTGGGACACCTTGACTGTAACCAAGGATTTCACCTGTCCAGCTGGTGTGTGATACTTGCCATGTCCTATTTGTAAGCCATGCAGCTATCCATCTTATCAACAGTACATCAATACCTAGTTGTACTAATTTATTGATCAGTGTTTTGTGCATGACCTGTCAAATGCTGACATTAAATCTATATAAATCACATCACAGCACAATCTTTCATTCATAGCTGTTATTATATTGTTATAGAAAATCATGTTACAGGTGGTAATAAATCTATTTTCAATATATGCATACTGATATATGGTTTCAAGTCCCAACCTATCCAGTTCTGACAATAACTTATCCAGTATTACCTTCTCCATTATTTTTCCACAACATTAACATTGACTTAAGGGTCTGTATGATTCTGGGTTTGTCCTATTCCCCTTTCCCTTAAAGACAGGTTTAATAACTGCATGTCTCCAATCTCGAGGAATCTCCCCATATTTATATGACCTAGTGAATAATAGATGTAATGGCAGTGTAAGTTCTTGCTTAAGTGTTCTCAGGTCATTATTACTTATTCCGTCTCCTCCCTGCACTTTGTTTGGATCCAGTTTGCACAGTTCTTTTTCAATATAATCTAATTTGATTCCAGTATCTGGGGTGACCTGGATGTCACTAGGACAACTTATCACCCCTTTTGTGGAGCCAAACTGTTTTGCATAAGATTTTGCAAATATATCTATAATCTGTTGTGTCTGAGGATAAATTTTAGAATCTGCACACAGTTTATCAATTTGTGTATCTTTACTCCTTCCACATCTTATGTATCTATAAAAAGGTTTCCTATTATGCTCAATGTCTTTAAATACATTTTCTTCAAAATGTTCTTGATCTTATCTAACACTATGCTTAATCTGTTTGTCTAGCTCATTTATTTCAGTTTTCAAAGTTGTAGTTCGACCTTTCTTACATTTCTTATATTTTTGTCTCTCACTTTAAACAGGTATCTTGTTCTTATGGAAATATACCCCACTGATGTTGCGTGCCTAGATCCTGATGTTAAACATTTTTTTTACTTTTTGCACTCGAACAATTTCTCTTTCAAAACTTTCCACATTCCATCTGCAGTTTTTCCACTGAAAACCTCACTCCAGTTAGTTTTATATAGTAACTGTTTTGCTTCCCTATAATCTGTAATCAACCTTCTGTGCATTGGCTTAAATTTCAGTTTGGCAGAATTATCTCGCAACAAATTAACATTTATGACCCCATGATCACTGCACATTAGTGGTGGTAAAACTTGACTTGAAGTTACAGTAATTTCTTTGGGAACACAAACAATATCTAGTATATTCAGTCCCCTGGTAGGTTTTTTTATAATCTGAAGCATTTGTTGTTCCTGAATATACTCTGTGAATAATTTCTTTACTAACGTTGTTGAATCAATATTATTCCAGTCTATTTCTGATAAATTTAAGTCCCCAGCTAATATTATTCTTCCCTCCTGTGTTTTATGTAAGAAATGTAGGAATTCCTCTAGGTCATCTGCACTTGGCTTTGGTGGTCTGTACACTCTAACAATTGTTATATTTCCAGGGTTGTCTTTTTTGTCACAATTACACAGTCTGTAGTGTTGGTGTTTTCATTGAACATGTAATAATCACAAGTCTCATAGCTATCTTTAATCCCTATCATAACACCTCCACCTGCTTTTCTGTTAGAATGCCTGTTACAGTAAAAACATTTATACCCTGACAGAACTGGTTTCCATTCATTGTTCTTTAACCATGTTTCACAAACTATAACAACATCAATCTTGTGGGAACGCAGGAAATTTTCTAATAAAAAAAGTTATTATTAATGGTCCTAGAATTAACAACCATCAAAGATACATCAAATGCTGCTATCTGTGAATCGTTACATTTTTGACCAGGTAAAAATCCTGGCTTGTGTTTGTCAAATATTGCAAAATATCTGCTGCAAAAATTCTCTTCCCTGATCTAGACAAATGCACACCATCCTGTCTGAAAATGTGTGCCCAAAAGAAGGCTTGGATGCTCTACACATTTCCATTTTTTAAAACAGGACATTTTTTCCATGTAGGTGTTTATCCAAAACATATTTTCATTCACAGTGACCTGACTATCCTTTCTATAGGTGATTTGTGAAAAATATGTCCTAACACCAGTATAAGCTATACTATCTAGGAGGGCTGTCAGTTCCCAACTAACAGTCAGAGAATCTTTGTTGGTAACATTTGTACCAGCATGAATAAAAACAGATCCATACTTCCTTACATTAGGGCATTCCAAGGCTTGTTTCACATCTTCTATTTTTGCTCTTGGCAAGCATAACACTACTCAATGTTCATTATCATCTCTGCAACTATAAATATCAGTTCCTCTAATAACTGAATCTCCAACTACAAGAATATCTTTGCTGATCATCTTTGAATAATCTTCAGCTTTTAATACCGTCATTGCTGCTCTATCACTGTTTTTATTGCATATTAAATTCTCATCCAGCTGGCATTGTAAATCCACAGCTTGAGCCATGTAGTCAACATCTGTCTTTCTCTTCTTTTTTTCTTACAGTAATGTTCTTCAATCCTTCCATGTTCAGTTTTGATTTCTTCCTTTTCACCTGCCACTTGCCTCTTTTTTCTACCTTTTCCATTGAAAAGGTGGTGCCTTTTTCTGTAGACTGAGGGTTTTCTGATATTACCATTTTCTGCAGATTCATTACATGCATACTTAACAGAGCCCTTAAGCAAAACATATTCAATAAATCAAAATTATAATAAGTAAATCTCCGTTTATATCTTTGCCTTCTTGTCTGGCAAGTGCCGTTACATGCAAGCAGTTTTGTCTCAGCCGAGATAACCAGGTCACACTGAGAAACAGATAAGCTAGCAGCAACAGTGAGAGAATCTTTGACAGTTGCAAAGTAGATAAGGAAAGGCACAATTCTGCCTTTTGTAAAGTAACGTATCTACACACCAAGTGAAAAAGCATCAAAATATGACTATGAACCATAGACAGGCAAAAGAGGGATTACTAGAATAAGGACTTGTACATCACGTAGCATTATCATCAAATTATTCCTTCATTTGAATACATTTATTTGAGACCATCGGATGTAAGTTTAACTGGCCTGTGTGAATTTCAGCAGAGTTGCACTTGTGCTTGAAAAGCACTGATTGCTTTAACTCATTCATATAATGAATACAAATGTCACCCATAGTTCTTTGATTAAGTTAAGATATACTTAATAAACTTTATATGCTGATAGGAAATGGAATGTTAGATGATAACTGTTCACATTTTGTACTGAGTGACTTACGTTTTCTTTTTTTTTTTTTTCTTTTTTATTTCAGTAATAATTTTTATTGTTTTCTTATATTCCATACAAAGTTAAAACAATATAGAAAATTAAGAAAAAACTACCAACTAATGTAACTAACACTAACTCCATAACATATATACAATATTTACATAAATGCTTCCAAGTAACACATTGAGTTATACACAAAGAGTATAAAAGTGGTTAAGATCAATTTGAGTAATAAAAAGTTGCTGTTACAGAGTCTCTTAAAAATGTAGAAATTCTTGCTAAATTCAAATATAAGATGTTACGCTAATACAATATTAAATACTTGTTCCCATATTTTTGGATTGTTAATATTTTTATTATGTTGGTTCAAAAGTAGTTTGTGAGCTACTATATGCCTTATTGCTAATACTCTAAAATTATTCCATGATGTTTTGGATGGGTCCAACCGATTAGTAGCTATGTATAGCTTCATTAATAAGAAAATATCGATTAATACAATACATTGAGATTTAGAAAGTTCTTTTGGGGGAATGACTTACATTTTCTAATAAAAGATAAACATCATTTAATATTCTGCTTTAGAGTCAAATGGTTAACAGTCATGTTAAAACACTTAATAGATTGCATGATGACTGGGAAGTGTAAAACACATCTTACTAATTGGGATAATGCACGGAAGTCAATAATAGGATGATTGCATGGCAATTGTTTTTGCTGTAATCCTCAGTGGTATCTTTCTCTGTATGACACGTCCCATACTCTATGTGTGTTTGCTTTAATAATTTGCTGTTTGAATACATGTTTATAAGTGACTGGTCATGTGACTGATACCATAATTGTCTTGAATGGTTATGCTTTGTCTTACATATATATCTATATCTGTCTGTCTGTCTATCTATGCAGTTCAAATGTGTTTGTATATTTTTATGGAAGTTTATAATTGTTTCTGTTTTTTAGGCATTGTAAATAGAGTAAACGTCATTTCATAAAAATATGTTATATGATTGGATAAAGTTGACCACATACCAGAGTTGCCAAGAATCGATTGTTTGCTAGATGTGAATGTTTTTTTTTTTTTTGTATTTACAGCGTCTTACTCTGAAGTCATAAAGCAGACATTAAACAATGGAAACAACTACTGTATCCTAATTATCAGTGTTAAAAATTTACTTTAGTCAACAAGGAAATGTGTTTGTCTCAATAAAGATGTTACTGTTTCATTTGCGTAGCACATGATGCACTGAGTGAAAAAGTTTGAGACATACTTTAAAATGTTGTATAATTCTTCCTACAGTAGATAATAAAAGTTAAAGATCAATGTTTCCCCTCTGTAAATAATATTGCATGGTTGCTACTGCCTGAAGAACAAGTAAGAAACTAGTGATGTTAACAAAATTGGACTGGTTCTGGTTAAGATGTAATGTAAAGTTCCATCATTTGTAAGCATCGGTGCAATGAGTTGTGGATTTTCCTGGCACTTGTTTCAAACAGTGTTAGTGTAGCTTTTAACAATTTTAAATGGAAATGTTTACAAGATGTATGAGGTTATCTTTATTAGAAGTTTTAAGGGGTTGTGGTAGTTACCCATTTTCAAGAGACAGTGTCATGTTCCTGTCAATGACAGTTTGTGAAAAGTTATATTATCTATCTTTAAAGGGGCTAGCACAAAAATATTTTAATATATTGAGATAAATTCATCAGACTAAAACAATGAGTGAGAAGGTCACTGAAAAACCAATCAGTAAAAACAAAATGAAAACTCCAGCAAAGCTAGAACTTCCACTGAGTGACCTCCCAAACCTTGTGTATCAGAGGCATATGGGATATATGCAAATGGTCCTTATGAACATCAGGTGTTTCAGCTATTTGGCAATTCTGAATGCCCATGACTTGTTTCATCATTTTAATGGAATATATTTTATTGGGCTGCCAGAATTCTACCAATACATCAGATCAACTGTCACTTCATCACTGCAAATCAGTGTAAGGTAAGGTTAGGGTTACGGTTAGGAGCAGGGACAGGATTAGGAATAGAATTAGTAAATGTTATTAAGTTGGTGCAGGCGAGGTGAAGTTCCTTGCCTTTCCTTACTCATGAGTGCTAACTATACAGTCAGAACAAATATGTGCTATTTAATTTCAGACAGTAAAATTATATTGACCAGTAAAGCTAGTGTATATTTATAAGAGGTCAAAATGCTAGGAATAAGAAGTTTCAGAAGGTTAGTCATTAAATTAGCAGAGCTTTCTAATAAAGTATTGAATACAGGTGGACTGCTGCATGTAACATGAGCAACAGTGTAGTAGTATAATAAATAGCCGATATGTACATATATATATATATATATATATATATATATATATATATATATATATATATATATATATATATGCACACACAAGTACTGTACATACAGACACACACACACACACACACACACACACACACACACACAAGTACTGTACATAGATACACACACACACACACACACACACACACACACACACACACACACACACACACACACACACACACACACACACACATATATATTTCACATACAATACTAAGTAAGAATTGAGCAAAGGAGATGCATATATTTTATTCATAAAATATGAATAAGATCCCATATGAAGATGCAAAGTTGTTCTGCGTATACTGAGCTAGTTTTTTTTTACTTCAAAATTGCCTGATTCAGGGATATGTAATGTGCCAAAAAATATTCTGCATTGCATTATAATAGTTGAAAAAGATACAAGATAATCAAATTATGCTAAGAAGCTTTGCTAGCTGTCCATCAAGATTGTCTTGAGTGATGGTGATGATTTTCCTAGTTCAAATTTTTTATCTGTGTAGAATTTGTCAATGTAAACAAGAAAAGGCATAACAGATGCCAGCAGTAAATGCAGCTATCGTAAAAGTATTCAATTGTATTTATTACTGCTTGGTAGTAACCTGATTAAAGTGTAGCTATAATTCTAAGCCTTTTGGTTTAAGCACTTGGGCTACAGACCAGTTGTTTTACATTAAGGTTTGTAGTCTGCACTGTTGTGGCAGGACAGGTAGCTTACAGCCTTCTAAGTTGGGAACTGCTGATTGAAGGCTCAGTTTCTGTTATTCTAAAAGTGTATTAGTTCTGGCTTAAATACTTGGGCTTCAGGACAGTCATTTTACATTAAGAATGTCTGTGGTCTGCACTGTTGTGGGAGGAGAGGCTGGACTCTACCCTACTGAGCTGGGAATTGCTGGTTAGAGGCTTATAGTGCCTGCATATTTGAACTGTTTCTTACTGAAATTGGTGTGCCTTGTTTGCTGTTGCATAAACTAGATTCAGGCCTGCTGAATCTAGCTTTGTTTGTATAACTTGTGCACTAATCCAGGCCTTCTTTTTTGGAGAAGGTTCCCCTGCACGGTGCAGCAGGCTGCACCCCAGTGGAAGGAGTGTGCAGTTAGAACTTGTCTGATTGAAGACTACAGGAACAGGGCTCAGTTTTGAGATTTTTTTTACTGGTTAATTGGGTAATTTGTTTAAAAGCCTTTTCTGATTGCTTGTAGTCATCTAAAGCTGTTTTAAGTGTATTTTTTTACTGTTTGTAGTTGTTTAAAGCTGTTTTAAGTGTATTTTTTACTGTTTTTGCCTTATCTTTTCAAAAAAATGTTTCCACCAGTCTGGTGGGCCCCTGCCATAAACAGGCTATACAACAGAAGATGGAAACTAGTTCAGAAAAAAAGCAAATCCCAAGAAGGAAAGGCATCCCTGATCAGTATCAGCACGAAACTAATGTCCCTCATAAAATCATGCAAGGCTAACTTCAAAAGAAAAATAGCCAAGGATTTGAAAGATAACAACAACGACTTCTTTAGCTATGACAAGAATCTAAGTGGAAACTCACAGTTATGCTCTGAGCTAGTGCAAAATAGCACAAAATATACTGAACCTACTGATATTGCTAACATCCTGGCAGATAGATTCATTGCAAACTTCAACCCTTCTCACCCCCAAAGGGGCCCACAACAGTACCAGAAAAGTGTAGTGTCCCAGAAATCACAGACACACAGGTGAAATCAGCCCTTTCAAATGCCAAAATCACAGCATCAATGGGGTCAGATGGTGTCCCAGGCTGCATCTTGCACGAACTACAGAACGAACTAACCCCCCCACCTAAACACACTGTTCAACCTCAGCCTCTCCACAGGCTACGTGCCCATAGAATGGTGCAAAACAACAGTTATTCCACTCCACAAAGGAGGGGCCACAACTGACCATGGTAACTATCACCCCATAAGCCTGACTAGCCTGGTCTTCAAGGCTATGGAGCACATCATCATGGAACTCATTAACAAAGACATTGGGATCCTCCAAACACTTGAGCCGACCCAGTTTGGCTTTGTTAAGGGCAGATCATGCCTACTAAA
Source organism: Protopterus annectens (assembly GCF_019279795.1). Classification (NCBI taxonomy): domain Eukaryota; kingdom Metazoa; phylum Chordata; order Ceratodontiformes; family Protopteridae; genus Protopterus; species Protopterus annectens. The sequence continues at coordinate 150,551,242 of NC_056736.1, read as the reverse complement.
CCTGGTTGACTTCTTCAAGACATTCACCAAGGTCATAGATGAGGGGAAGGTGGTTCACACAGCCTACCTTGACCTCGCCAAGGCTTTTGACACCATTCCCTACTCGGATATTATAGAAAAACTCACCAGCCTGAACATAAACCCCTACGTCACGAGATGGGTTGCCAACTGGCTTACAAACAGAACTCACACGGTAAGAATAGCGGGCTCCAGGTCTGACTCTAAACCAGTCACAAGTGGTGTCTCACAAGGCTTGGTCCTGGGACCCCTACTGTTTGGCATATACTTCTTAGAAGTACAGGCAAACACAGGAGGACTATGGCTAACCAAGTTCGCCGATGACTGCAAACTGGGAGCCATAATTGACTCTCTGGCTGACACGGACATTCTCCAAAAGGGCCTTACTGAGATGGACACCTGGTATCAAAGTCATGGTCTCAAGCTAAATGCCAAAAAATGCATAGTCATCTTGTTTGGGAAAAACAAAACACCCATGAATTACCATATAGGTGACAGCCCCCTTAATACAGAAGAGGTAATAAGAAACCTGGGGACCCAGGTAGATAGTAATCTCTCCTTTGACAATCATATTGCCAAAGTAATTAGGAAATCCTTCTATATAGCCCATCTAATTACTAAAGGGTTCGCATCTAGAAATAAAGAGGTTATAGTGCCCCTCTACTCGTCACTCATCAGACCCATCATAGAGTACAATGCCCCGTTTGGGATGTACCTCAGAAGACACTTCCAACAGCTAGAAAGACCACAAAAGTACCTCACCAAGAGGATTAATGGCCTAACATATGTCCTATACAGCCCGACTGGAAAATCTCCTGCTGTACTCAGTGGCATATCGCTTACTCAGAGGTGATCTCTGCCTGACTTACAAAACAATGTCCAACTCAGAATTGACGGACATGCTTCACCTAAAGAAATCCAAGTCACTGTGAGCCACTCGCTCTAGTGAGCTAAACCTCGCCTCAACAATAATTAAAACATGCTGGAGGGAAAGATTCCTGTCACAGAGACTCCCCATGATTTGGAACAAAATTTCTAACTACATTATTATTATTTTATTTCATTTATTATTTTACATTTGTTGACCGGGCTAGTCTAGCTGGATACATGTTCATTTTCAGTAGAGGCTTGGGATTAGGCAGAGCCCCTCACTAACACTCTTCAAGAGAAACCTTGACGAGTGGATGGGTAACAGAAAATACACCCCTGGGATAACTTCATTGGCTCTTCTTGACAGAGGCTCAGTTAATAAATCAATGGGTTGGCAAAAGCTGACACAGTCTGACTAGGCTTATAAATGTCCTCGGGCAGATAGCCTAGTACCTACCTATGAACCTATGATGTCCATTTCAGAAGACACAGAGATTTTACAAAATGGTTTACTCCTATATGATTAATATTGATGTCAATATTACCATGAAAAGCTATCCATCAAGCATATTTAAAGTCTGAAAACATAACCAAAGTTCAATATAACCTTATGTTATGAAACATCATTGACTCCTTTAAGAAAAAAAGTGCACATTGCTTTCTAATCATGAATTATTATTAAGAGGATGTGTTCAAAGTAGACAATTACTACCCAAGTGTTTCATAAATAGTTTTGCTCTTACAGAGTAGCAATTTATTTGGCAACAGCATATTTTTGCTTTGTGTAGAAAGGCAAGTATTTATTTTATTTACTGAAAAATAGTACCCTTGTTCTGTGGTATATTATTGGGTGTGCAGGGTCACTCAACCCGCAAAGAATATTGTGTTTGATACCATGGATGCTCAAAATGTTTTGATATCAAGCTGTGCACTTATATCATTTTTCTGGAAGGTTACCCTACACCATAACTCTGAACCAGCCCTTTTTTTTTCAGGAATGGCTTAAATTTGTCACAATATTACTGCATTGCCTTCTAAAATTGGGCATTGTTTTGAAAATTTCTAACTAACACCCTCAGTATTGAATGGGTGTATATCAGCTTATGAAAAGCAGATAACACTGAATGCTAGTTGGTCGACCACTAAAGGTCAAACAACCAAAATAGCTAATACACTGACCAGAGATTTTTTTCCCAGGGAAAAAAAAATTACTGTTCCGCAAAAAAATAAATAAATAAATAAATACAACACAACACAAACTGCGTGGTTTTGCCCCCCCCACACCCCCAGCTACTTAGATATACCAACTCCGAGATCGCACCACAGTGGAGGAAATGGCAAATTCCCGACAATGGCCCAGCAATTTTTTCCCTGAGAAAAATATCAGTGTTCCATGTCTTCGCTATTTTGGTTGTTTGACCTTTAGAGGTCGTTCAACTAGAATTCGATGTTATCAGCTTTCGATAAGCTGATATAGACCCGTATTGAACAAAGGTGGGAAATAATACAAAGAGTAATCAATGCAGCATATTCCAGCCAACAGAAGGTAAATATAACAACAGATTCTAGTCCTAATGTACAGTGTCACAACAAGAACAGAATGCTTACAACACTAGAGTTTGCCACTCTGCCTAATCTCTTCTTCCTATTGGTGGAGAGGATCAGTGTGGTGCCTCTGCAGGTCAGTATATATGTTCCTGTACCACTTTCGACAATGTATGATGTAAGCGGCATCACTCAACACCCTGGCATGTTGGTTCTAGGTATCAGTTTTTTCAAACTTCCACTGCAGGTCTTTCCTGTAGTCCCTATATAACAGATGGTGGAAGAGCTTACCCTCTTTGCTGCACTTTGTGGAACCTGCCAAACTCGGTACATTTCCACTCTCTAGGTCTAAATCAGAAGCATGGTAGCCTGGTTTGCACAGTCACACATATTCAAAACCACATGATGTGCATCAAGGATAGCATTATGCAAACAGTCAGTAGTAAAATTCAAATGACCAGTAGTGTAATATGATCAGGGTTTGCAGTTGCCATGCATATGTACACACAATAATTGATCTCTCAAACCAGAAATGGGCAAAAACAACTACAGCAACATGAACCACGGCCAAAAATCCATCATGTTCTAAACAAAATTCAGAGACTATTGCACTAAATCACCTTATTAAAATAATCATTCTGCTAAGAGGCCTCCTTTAGATTGATAAAAAACATATTTGTCATTTTTATACAGAGAGAATTATAGTTAGCATTTTAGTAAATCAGAATATAGAATATATTAATGATCACTGCCATATAGGCAAGCTGCAGCAGACCTGGCTACTCTCAGGACTGCAGTGACCACACAATGGTACACAGAAGAAATAAGCACAGTAACATTGTAGAGGAGTGTGGTGTCAACACTGCACAAGAAATGACAGGAGACTGACATATGGTAAGCTCAACCTGACAAGACAAGTTGAACAGGACAAGAATTGCTGGACTCAAGCCTGACAAGGCATAGACAGCTGTACATTGCAGTTTGAACAGACTATCAGAGACTATGTAAGGCAAATTATATATGTATGAATTGCAAGATAATGAGGAAAGTTACCTTTTACAAAATGGTAATATAGGTCACACATGTGGTAGATGTTGGTATTATGGGAAGTAACTGGGCGGGTGCACCAGCACATTGCATCTAATACTCTGTTTACTGCACACCACCTGCAGTTGATGGAGTGGAAGCCCATTGATTGAGATACTGAACACCACATTGAGCAGTTGTGGCCTTTATGGCAATGTGGGTACAGTTATTGGTCCTTGGACATGAGGCAGGTGGGCTGTGTCATAGAAGGCCTGCATAGTGGTGGGTCTCTCCTCTGCAGTGAGTAGAAACCTTATATGCTTCTATTAACATTGCTGCATGGCATCACAGTTTAGATGCCTTAGGACTCAAAAGGCAGATGCATATGAAATGGTAAATATAGCCTCTGCTAGACACTGAAAACCCATAACAAGGATTGCTAACAGTACAGAAACCTTTGAGTCCATTTGAATAGCCATGCCAAACACATCCCTTGATTTCTAAAAGGATAGCTCATTGAAATGATCAATAATGCCCTTCTCATGGAGGAGATGGCGGATAAGCTAATGTCAGTTTCTGCAACATGAATGGTAGTGACATGTAACATCATGGGTACAGGCTTTGATGATGGCCACTAACACCTGCTACTGCAGATATTACTGCTACTGTCTTAGCACAAGTACTGCTCCTGTTTCTGAAAAATCCTAGTGTCAAAATTAGAGAATCACTGCAGCTCATTGCACTAATTTGATGTCTCTAAATCACACCTCCATTTTTGTTTTTATCATTTACCAATGCAAGAGCTCTCCTTAGCATCTCGAAACTCATTTGGATGGCATTATGCGGTCATTAGCATATGATATGTACTGCTATTTTGCTGATAATGCAGATATGCGGCATGTGTCATTGAATTGTCCCTTCTTATATATTGCCACTCATTGTGCTTCACTCCTGTGGTATTTGATTGTGAGAACATTCCATGGTCTTTCTTAGATACACATTACGCTGTTCTGAATTCTGGGTAGTAAAATGTTCACACATAGAAAGTGTGGCAGGCAGTTTTTAGAATGGCTATTAAACTTACTTACCTAGATTAATATCTAGAATGCACTGAGGGTGATGCTACTCAATGTTAGAAGTCTAAATCTCAAAATGCACTCACTCGAGGCACGCCTTAAAATGTAGAACATCGATATCTGTGCAGTGACTGAGACCTGGTTCAAGGCTCCAGAAAGCACCCCTGCACTACCAGGGTATAACTCATACCACACTTTTCGGCCATGTAACCTGGACTGGAACACCAAAGGCGGAAGTGTGTCCATATTCATTAAGGATATCCACACCTCCAGGCTACTTGCTCAGCATAATGCAGCTGAGGTTATCCAAGTGCAACTAACTCTGGGAGAAACTGCAATCCAAATTGTAGCTTGCTACAGATCACCCACCATGCCGCAGGATTCCCACTCCTCTTTTCTTGATGTACTAGAAAATATTAGGGTTTAACCAAACACCCTAATAATGGGTGATTTCAACTACCAACTACTCATGTACCAACTCCTTTGCTCAACGCTTTCTGGAATTCATAAACTTCAGTGCCCTGGATCAACTTATCCACACCCCCACCAGGGAAACAATATCTTAGATCTAGTCATTACCAACATGAGTGACCGGTGTTCCACACCTGAAGTCAACGCCTCATTGGTCCGATCAGACCGTAAGCTAATTACCGTAGATATCCACATCCTGCCTCCACCCCTATTAAGGAAACCATTGTAAAACATTTCTCCAAAGCCAACTTCATGGTTCTTAAGACAGAAGTGGTAAACGTCATGACACCCATGCAGATGGACAATACAGTTACGACTACTGAATTCTACACAATTGCACTTTATAAGCACTTACATGAGTGCATGGATCGTGCTATCCCAAACAGAACCAAGATGCTATCCTCCAAAAAAAGGAAGCCAATCTGGTGGTCCCCTGCCATAAACAAACTGTAGAACAGAAGGAAGAAACTGCTGCAAAAGAGAGTAAAATCCCATGAGTGGAGGAGCTCCCTGGTCAGCCTCAGTAAGAAGCTGTGATCCCTGATAAAATCCTACAAAGCTAGTTACAAAAACAAAATCACCACCTATTCTAAAAACAACCACAAAGCATTCTATAGCTATGTCAAGATTCTCAATGGCAACACTCAGATTTGCTCTGAGTTATAGCACAATGGCACTAAATATACAGACCCAACTGATATTGCCAACATCCTGGCAGATAGGTTCAGTGCTAACTTTACCCCCCTCTCACCCCCTAAAGAGCCCATCTCTATACCAAAAGAATGCAAGGTTCCTGTAATCACGGCTGCACAGTTGAAAAACACACTCTCCAAAGCCAAGAACACAGCATCCATGGAACCAGACAACATCCCAGGCTGCTTTCTACACAAACTACAGAATGAACTGGCACCCCACCAAAGTACCATGTTCAATCATAGTCTCAACTCAGGCTTTCTGCCTGCTGAATGGTGCACAGCGACGGTTATCCCACTTCATAAGGGGGGAGCCACCATGGACCCTGGGAACTACCACCCCCATTAGCCTGGTCTGCAAGGCCATGGAACATATCATCATGGAATTTATAAACAAAGACATTGGTAATCTCCAAACTCTGGACCCCACCCAGTTCGGGTTTGTAAAAGGCAGATCATGTCTCCTAAACCTGATACACTTCTTTGAAGCAGTCACCAAACCCGTAGATAAGGGTAAGGTGGTTCACACAGCCTATCTAGATCTTGCCAAGGTTTCAACACCATCCCCCACTCTGGAATTATAGATAAACTCACTAAACTAGGTATAAATCCCTATGTCACAAGATGGGTTGCCAACTGGCTCACTGACAGAACCCACACTGTTAAAGTAGCAGACTCCAAATCCGACTTCAGACCAATGACAAGTGGAGTACCACAGGGTTCAGTCTGGGGTCCTCTCCTGTTTGGTAACTACTTCACTGAAGTACAGGCTAATACAGAAGGTATTTGGCTAATGAAGTTCGCAGATGACTGCAAACTAGGAGCCATAATCGAAACTCCTAATGATGTGGACATCCAACAAAAGGGCGTCACTGAGACAGATGCCTGGTGTCAAAGCCATGCCCTCAAGCTCAATGCCAAAAAGTACATTGTCATCCGCTTTGGTAAAAACTCTGTACCCATGAAATACAACATAGGCGGTAGTATACTTAACACCGAAAGTGTAATAAGAGACCTTGGGACACAGGTGGACAGTAGTCTCACCTTTGATAATCACATCACCACAGTAGTCAGGAAATCCTTCTTCGTGACACACCTCATCACAAAAGGTTTCTCATCCAGAAAAAAGAGGTCATCGTTCCCCTCCACTAATCACTCATTAGACCCATTATAGAGTACAATGCCCCTTTTGGTATGTACCTCACAAGACATCTACAACAACTGGAAAGGCTGCAGAAATGTCTCACAAAGAGGATTACTGGCCTCAAACAGATGCCCTATGCAGACAGTCTCAAAAAACTCCAGCTTTACTCCGTCGCATATCGCCTACTCAGAGGTGATCTCTGCCAAACATACAAAGCTATGTCAAACCCAGAGCTGTTGGACATGCTCCACTTAAAGAAATCCCTCTGAGCTACATGTTCTAGGGACCTAAACCTTGTCACCACAATAAACAGAACATGCCGGAGGGATAGATTCCTGTCCCAGAGACTTCCCATACTGTGGAATAAACTACCTATCCATATCAAACAAAGCTCCTCATTAGCACTCTTCAAGAAAAGTCTTGATGAATGGATGGGAAATAGGAAATTCACCCCAGGGATCACCTCTGTGGCTCTGCCCAACAGTGGCACAGGAAAATAATTTTCTTGGGTGGCAAAAGCCAGGGTACCCTTTTGGCTGGGCTTGTATAGACCCCAGGGTAGATAGCCTAGTACCTACCTATGCATATCACGTAGGAACTTTAACTCCATCAGTTAATGGTGGATACATAAAGGCACTTTAACTATCTCAGTTAATGGTGAATACATACAATGATCAAAAGCAAACCAAAGCTCAAATAAATGATGAAAAGAATAAAAAAAACAAAAATCATAAATGAAAAGGATGATTATCAAATTTCTTCCAGTGAAATTGAATATTTTTCTCTCGTTTTTGTTAGAGACTTCTTCAGAATATAAACATGCAGTGTTGTACAAACCTTTATATATCCATTTGACCAAGAAATTATGTGGCTAAATACTTAAAGGAATATACCAAATATAATAAACAAAAACACATAAAAACAGGTGCCAAAATAGTGTTCCTATAGTTTGGCAGCCCTCATTTTTAAAACAAAACTAATAGTTATGTCTTCATTTAATCTGGGAGATACTACAGAATTTAAACTCAACTGCCACAACATTAAATCGTATTTTCCTAGTTTCCACCTTGAACTGGGTAAGGAACTTGTTAAAATACAAAAAATATGAACTTTTTAAACTGGTGCATTGTTGCAAATATTTACTTCAGGCATTAATTGAATCTTTGTTTATTATACTATAATTAGGCTTATAAATCCTTTGTCTGAATGGCCATTCTCTCTTCCCCACATAAAAACTATTGCAGGATATGCAACAGCTGATATAAACCACTCCTTTTGTTCCACAATAATAAAGTGCAAACCAAAAATAAACGTCGCAGTGTGGAGGGTGTGATGTTCACTTCCTAAATTATGTTATGCACTTAGTTCACTTAATAAAAATCAAACTATTAAATATAAATATAAAATACGTGCTCCAAAATGGTGGAATAGAAAATAGTAGGTAGTCCACAGTTAAGTTAAAAATGGAGGATCTTTTATTGATACAAACAAGCGATCCTAGCTGAGTATAATGAAAAGCATCAGAAACATTCCTTATATATAATAACGTTGTTTGGAGCAAGCGAGTAGTTACAGAGGGTGGTTCTGTTAAGAGCAATTAAAGCATTAAAATCATTCCTATAGCCAAGTCACCGTCCCCCCTTAATACCATAGTATAATCAGTGACTGTGCCAACTAAAACTGAATCTAGAAAGCTAGAGAAAAATTATAATCTCATCTGTACAGGCTAATCAAATAATCATAATTTTATTAATTAAGACACCAAATTAACTAAAAATGACTGACTGACACAAGGATCTACCAATAGACATCTACCAGAATAAATATTAATAAACATACAACTTTTAACAAAGATCACTTTTGCATTAAATAAATACTTCATCAGGTTTGTGTGTCAAAAACAAATCATGATATGAATGAACATAATCTGTAAATATCATAACATGCAACTATGCCAGCAAGCTCTATATCCAATCTGACATATCTTGCTTTAAATTGTGTCTGTCCATGAGAATTGTGAGTCCCTACTTGGGAACACCACTAAGCCATTATACATAATCACTTTGTTTTATATTTTCTAATGTTATCCAACTTCTTGTGTAATCTATGTAAGTTTGTCTGTTTGGAACTTTTCTCACTGGGCCTTTGCTGAAAATGGACATGTATCCAGTTGGACTATCCTGGTAAACAAATGTAAAATAAAAATAAATAAATAAACATATGTATAGATATACAACTGAAAACTTAAGTATAAGGAAAAAAACATAAAAATAGTTGTTAAGCTGATAATACAGTGATAAATGTTAAAAATAAAGGACTAAGGCCATGTGGATCTATTGCAACCATAAAAAAAAAGAAAAAGTCTAGCCCCATGCACATTATGTGCATTATCAGACATTCACTGCCTAAAAAGAAAAAGTGTAACAGAGTGTTAAAGGTAGCATTTAATGTGGAGCCATCAGAAATTATTAATGTATACCTGAGCCATCTAAACTATGTCCTTTATAACACGTAAGTTAGTGTTAAAAAAGTAAATAGCGTTTGATATTTGTTTTTAAACACAATATAATCAAGTAATGTCATCATTAATCAGTCCCATATCAGTCTTTTAAAAGTGGGACAGTTTTCTGAGATCTGGTATGCCTTTTTTGGAGCAATAAAAGCCCTGATTTTCTAAAAGAGTTCAGTTTCAGCTGCCACAGTAGTTCATGTATTTCTAAAAGATTAGGGATGTCTCCTTCCAATTCCAAAAGGTCCACACACTCCATGATTTGAAATTTATAGCCATTGTGTCTTTTGTGAAGCTGCAGGTGCCGAGCCAGTGCATTATTCTTGCACTTAGCTCTAATTTAAGAAAGATGGCCAGAAATCCTTCTTTTAAGTCTGTTGAATATTTTCCCACATAAAATGCTTCGCAGTCATTGCAGCCTGCCCTGTAAACCACTTGCATTGAGTAACAGTCACTTCCTGCATTGGTTTTAATCGTTTTCTTTAAATATGGGCAGAAAAACATGTCTCCCTCCTGTATGTGCTGAAAAAAGGCATAGTTGGCTTCACACTTATTGGTTCATGTATCATGTGGTCTGGGCCTACCTTCAACCCAGCTCCTGATGCTCCTGGTTTTCCTATACTCAAAGGAAGGAGCTTCTCCAAGGATGTCCATTAAATATGAGCTTTCAGTAATTATGCCCAAATTCCCTCTAATAACATTAACAATGCTGTAATAGTCAACATTAAAAGTCAAGATACAACTGTCTTTAGGGTGTCTTTAGATTTGATGTCAATAGATTTATCAACCTCTTATAAGGCGTGTTAAGTGCTGGTTCATTTGTGCTTTTTAGTTCAATTATAGGTTCCAAAATGCTTCTTAACATATTGCTTTCATATTCCCTCACGAAAAAATCATTTTTAAGTTCATCTAGATTCTTAAGAAAGGGCTCCATTTTTGTGGTGTTCCCATCCAACCTATAGCCCTGAAACTTAGCAATGTTGTATTTCATCCTGGTAGGATGGAGACTCTTATTATGTCGCATGAGGTTTACTCTGGTAGGTTTTCTATAAAGATCTGTATCAATTTTGCCTTGATCCAAGTCTTCAGTAATCTGCATATCTATGAAGACTGCCAAGGTGAGGCTGTGAGAAGAGGTGAAACACAGAAAGTTGGTGGTTTAATTCAGATACCTGATGAAGTCTTCTAATTTCGCACTGGCTCCTAACCACACAATAAAATATTGCCAGTAAAGTGCAGCTACACCATGATGTGTTGCATGTATTCTCTGATGTTATAAATATAATCCTCCTCCTACTTGCCTAGGGCTATGATGGCTAGGCTATGGGCCATAGCTGTCCCCATAGCTATACCAGTCTTTTGTTTATAGTAATTTCCATTAAAAGTAAGAAATTGTACCTAAGCACCATATCTAAACATTTACCTGTTGTTTCATGTTGTGCTGGTGTGCCATTGCTATTGTCCTGTAAGAATCAGTCACGGTTTCAGTACAATAATTATGTGGAAGTATGTAAAGTCCCACAGAACCAGGTGACCTTAAACAAAAGCAATGTCTTTTGGCTTTTCTTGGTTAGGCATCGCCATAGCAGATCATCGATCTGCAGATTGATTGGCAGTAAATTTTTTACAGTGTCAGGTTGCCAGCCTGTTGCTTAAGCTTCACAGAAGGCACACACACACATTCCCCTACTTGCATGTCTTTAAGACTCACTCGACCACAGGGAGGACGTGCGGACCAGGTGGCCCTAAACAAATAGCCTTAAATAAAATATGTGTTCAGTGATACTAGAATAGCTGCATTAAAACATCAGGTGTCACTGGATATTATTTTCTCTAATTCTAATAGTCCTTTGTCTAAGAATTTGTAATATCACAAGTAGAAGCTTTCTAGCCTTTTTGCTCCTTGAAGAAGAAACAGACAGAAAAATAATACGACTGTACTTGTTATGAAGAACTCATTCCGAGGTTCCAAACTATAAGCAATAATAATCACAGAATACAATTTTTGAGAAACTATCTATACCAACTTATTCTGTATCATGGTACATTCAATTCTGACCATCTGAATGCATTATACAATTACTGTTTTCAGTAATGATGGGTTTCAAAACACATTTCCACTACAATATTTCTCCTTTTGTGTCTTTTTTTTTAATCTAAAAGATATATTTATTAAGGTCAGTTATTCAAATAATAAATTGCTTAGTATTGTGTGACGGACATATTGGAACATATCAGAAATCACAAGACATAACTAAATATATTTTTAACATCTCTAATAATGACAAGCATAAATGTGGTGATGTGCTATGGAAACAAGATTCTTGATTTGGCAGAATAGCTTTACATAGTTATTAAATTTGAGGCAGGTACAAAGACCAAGCCAGTTTTTCATGTTCAGGTGGGCCATCAGTAAAAAAAAAAAAATGTGCTTGAACTTTCTGAAATATAAGATTTGTAAAAGGAATACAATTTTTTTCTTTCTTTTTTTTTTTTTTTTTGTTTTGCATGTCTGAGTATAGGAGTATTTGTTTTCATGCTTAACATTGAAATGTGTTTTATCTGAAGGGTGAAGTCATGCCACATTTAACAGTATCTGTAAGTAATCAGGCATACAACAAACAAAACTGTTCATATCAGTTTATGACCATCTTGGAATGCAGAGCCAGCAAAAATGGTTCTTTTGGAAATGAAGACCAGGCCATTTGTTAAGTCTATGCATTGAGGGTTGTGTTTTAGCTGTTATGATTCATAGCTTATTTGAAAGGTTATTTGAAGGAATATATGGATATGCAGTGGTATGGCAGCACACTTTTTATACACATGATGAAATGTTACTGAAAACAGGGATTTAGGCAGTCTGGAACTTAGCTTGTTGTAGTTGCCGTGAACTGGAGTATTTGAATGACATCCACAATTGTCATTTTGTTTTGCATTAAGAAGGTCATATCATAGTAAGTGTTAGGCAGAGTTTAGCAGCTCCCTTTTTCATACTGGGACACTATCCTGCTAGCAAATGCAGGCCACAATAACTTTGTGCGCATGAACAGGGATTTTGTTTATTAGTATTTTTCTAGTCAAGCCATATAGTTTTAAATAAGGCATTATTGCAGAACAGTCACTGCCAGGGCCAGTCTGCTGGTTCTATACCTTATCTGAAGCTGAAGATTATCTGTTGTTATACTTAGAAAATGTTTAATTATGACTATGATGGATGTGTTTTTAATAATGTCAGTGGACTAATTTACAGTTATGTGGGTTCATTCAGACTTTCAGCAATGATTTAAACAGTGCACGACTGTTTTTATTTGCTTGCCCGTAATATTATTTGCTAAGTAGAATATAATTCTTTCATATTTTTACCAAAAAAATGCTAGCTTACTAGCAAAACACACTTGTAAACCCAGAAAATACTAATAGTTACAATAACAGATTCTGCATAGAGAGACACTCAACCATGCAATGGAAACATACCCAAGATGTGATGTTATTTTCTCAAATCATTTTTTTAAAGCTGCATTGTCTCTAGTATTCATTATTTATCACACACTGAACATTCTAATTAATATGCACAAAAAGGCAACATATTTTATACAATAGCATTAAGAAAAAAATGAGTTTAGAGGATTTCTCTACTTGAGAGTAACTTATGTTTTGTTCATTTGATTATAATATACTTACCTTTGATCATTACACACACAAACAACTATATAACTCTATTCTGTAGATTCAAGAAATACTCATATATGAAATTTTACCATACTTGTAGTGATAAGCAGTAGCATTTTTTGACATTTGATATATATGGATTCCATTCACAATTTCATAACACCAAAATCTCGAGTTCAGAATCTCGAGATCTTGGAATCTCGAAATTGTGAACCCCACCTCTGAAACACCACCCAACACATGACAAACATGTATATGCAGGAGGGTAAGCCCCCCTGCACCCCCCACAACTTAAATATACCAACTCCGTGATCACACTACAGTGAGGACAAGGGAAATCTCCTGGTCTGCGCTGTATGCTGATCTCCGTTCAGGATTTTGAAGTTTTAAAACTTCAAACATATGATCTTCGATCATATGAGATTCAAAGTTTTAAGCTTCGAAACTCTGAATGTAACCCGTATATATAAATATATATATATATATATATATATATATATATATATATATATATGTGTGTGTGTGTGTGTGTGTGTGTGTGTGTGTCAATATAGTGAATCTTTATATTAAAACATATTACTGTGAAGCTTTTTCAATTTTACTGCATGTTTAATTAAAAGTATTTAACCAGACACACAAACATTTGGCACAGTAGGTTTATACTGCCAGGTAGTGTCAGTGCTTACTATCAGTTTGAAGAATTAATGCACAATACTGTTTGCTGCGGTAGCATTGTTGCCTCACAGTAAGACACTGTCCGGTTCGATTCTCAGCTAGAGCGTTCTACGTGGAGACATGCATGAATAGGCATACCTTCGTTGAAGGTTGTGCGTCAGGCCTTGCAAGCCGGTACGTAAAAATCAACTGCCAATCATTAGCGGACCGGAGTTCCGCTGTGGCGACCCCTAACCGGGAAAAGCCGAAAGACACAAACAAACTGTCATTACAGGAAACGTCTTATGATATAAGCATAAATACAGATATAAACAATTTTAATATTAGATTTTATATATACAAGTTATTGCCAGAGCGTAATACAGTGTTAATTTAAACCATTGAAAATAACATGTTAAGGCTTATCAACCATTTACTACCCAATGAACATTACAGTACTACTATCTGAAGTAAAATTACTAATTATTTCTACAAGAGTAAGCATCTTATTAAACACTTCTACTTTGAATCTACAAAGTTTAGTCCTCCCTTGCAGACAAAATGAAAAGTAAATTACTTTTTCACAATTACAGAAACAAGGAGGCCATTAAATTAATCAAAACTTATTTTGCTTTATTTACTTGTAAGAAATATCTTTCTGAGCTTGACAAAGCCTCTTGGAGCTACTGTCTAATGAAATGAATATTTTACTTTAGAAAACAAATGTTGCTTTCTCATATACTATGGTTAGTATAGCTTACAGATTGCATATTCATTCTATGGCAACGTCTGTTTGTTATGGCTTGATTTTAATCTGTGTAACTTATAGGATTTGTAACTTTATCTGTTGAAGTGTTTATATTTTATGTAACGTTATAGTCTCTGATAAATGTGTCTTTAAAAAGTGTTTTATAATAGCAGCAATGTAGAACAAAACTCTGTAACAATGAAATATAGTAATTTGTTTATTACTGAAATCCACTGACATCCTTACGGTTTTACTATTAGTCATACCCTCAACCTTTTTATTTGGTAATTTATCTTATGATTTTCTTATTATTATGAAGATCTCACTTAATATTAATTGATATTCATGTTTTCTCTTTTTTTCTAATAAATGACAAATGTTTTATTTTTTACATCATATGCTCTTAAAGATTTTAACAACTTGTCATAGATAAGCTTTATCTAAAATAACAATAATGTGATACTGTCTAGAAATTCATGTTTATTAAAACAATATATGATAGCATATTTGTCCTTGCAGGAACACTGAATCTGCATTTAGGACTAGTTATACAGTGCATGTGTAAGCATGTACAGTTTTTAAAGAATTCAGGAAACTCACACTTCAACCCTACTCTGTAAATCACAAATAAACATTAAATATAAGTCATATTAAACAGCTTTATATGAAAGTTGTGTTGGGTGATATTACAATAGCTACATTAAAACATCAGGTGTCACTGCACATTACTTTTTTTTATATATCTAATAGTCCTTGGTCTTTGAATTTGAAATTTGAAAATGGAGGCTTTCTAGCCTTTCTTCTATCTGAAGCAACGACAGACTATAAAAATAATATGACTGCCATTCTTATAAAGAATTCATTTTGAGCATACAAAACTGTAACCAATAATGAGCACATAGTACAATTTTGATAAACTAACTATACCGACTTATCCTGTGTCATGGGACATGTAACCCTGATCGCTCAAATGTATTTTAAAATTACTTTTTAAGTAAGTATGGGATTTGAAAACACATTTACACCACAGCATCAGTTTCAAGAAGTTCATATTTTTCATATTGGAACAGGTTTCTTGTCCAGTAAGAGGTGGAAACTGGAAAAATATGATTGAACATATCTAGTTGCTGTGGAAATTTAGATTAACTTCTTGGGTATCTCTGGGTATAAATGAAGACATATCTGTTAATCGTGTTTTAAAATAAGGGTTGCCAAACTATAAGGATTCTTTTTTTTTGTACCTGTTTTTTTGTGTTTTTTATATTTTATTTGGTATTCTTCTTTATGTGTTCAGTCACATGATTTCTTGGTCACATGACTTAAATCACATGGTTTACATGGATATTTAAAGATTTGTATACTGAAGCGATCTCTGTTAAAAGTGAGACAAAAGCACTCAATTTCACTGGAAGACATTTGGTCAGCATTCTTTTTGTTTATAGTACATATATAAGAACTTTCTACATCATTTAATTGTGTGTGTCTATATATATATATAGACTTTAATTCCATCATTTAATGGCTTGTACATATGGAGAACTATAACTTCATCAGTAATGATATGTATTAATAAAAATTAACTTCTAGATGTCTTTCCGTCTCATCCCAATTTACAAACACACGTCATTGAATGATTTCATACTGTATTTATTGTCATTCTTGCAGGGCAGTTAATTTGTACTTACAGTTCTGTTTTAGTGAAGTTTGGTAAGTGGAATAATGTGAAGTCAAAGACTTCCACAGGAGGGATTGTAGGGTGCACCCTCTCAAAAATACTTACTTTCTTAATGTCACTTGACATATTGGTGGGTGGGTGGTTTGCCCAGGCTGAATTGTCCAGTTTGCAGTTAATGTCATAATATGATATGTTTCTATATTCTCAAATACTTTTCTACTTGCACATTATGTTTATGGCAATCTACATAAAACAGCAAGTGCTCCTACAAATAGTAAATTATTTTAGACAATTAACTTCTGAGGTCCCTATCTGCACTCATTCTGAAAAAAAATCATTCTTCACATCTTGCTGTATAATGCCATGTAACACATTATTGCAAACAACTACAAATATTCTTCCTACCCACCTGCCTGAATAAATCATCAGCATTTATTTTCTGTAACAAAGATAATAATTTTACAGTGTTTAATTAGTTTACTTTTTTCTATCATCTTCCACCAAACTATATTTCTAGACAAAATTATACCTTTTTTATTTTGGTTAAATACTCGTCATAGAAACAAATACAGTTCTTTGTATCTTTTTTTTTTTTGTTTTTAAATATAAACATACTTGAAGCAGAGCAACTTCTGTTTCTAAACAGAGGTCAAAATTCAGTTTTGAAAAACAATGCTTAAGAAAATTTACTTCTGATATCTGAATGTCCAACCATATCTGCAAATCAGTACTAGTCATGTATGTTGCTATAAGCAGAAATCAGTTCTCCCAGCTATTTTAAATGATCGGTTTTGGCACTGACATCTTCCACTCCTGTGGTATTCTTCCTATATCTTTAAAGTATGAACTCATGAGATGTTATACTACCATCTTCTTCCTGGTTTTTGGTAATGCATTTCTATAATGACAGAAAGACAGAGATGACCTTAGGTGAACCAGCCTCTTAAGTGAAGGGCTCTATGTCACCTTCCTACCACTGCCCCCCTGCTTCATGCGGCTTACCTGGTGCTCTCGTAGGCCCATCCTGATCCACACCATCCAGATTACTTTTCATAGATTCATATATTGTTACTAGGCTAATGACCATTCTAAGCCCAGGCAATTTTTTTAAAAAGAATAATGATGCCCTGTATCTGAATAGGACATTGAGAGCGAGGCATTTATAAGCTACTTCTGTCCATAAGGCACATGGGTGCTAGGCCCAGTGTAAATGTCCTATCCCTCATCCACTGGTCTAAGTAGCACATAAAGTGGGTAATAGAATAATTCAGATCCACATGGATAGGAAGCCTGTTCCATAGGAGGGGCAATCTCTGGGACACAATATCTGTATCAGCAGCTTGTTCTGTTTAAGCCACAGAAAAAATCAGGTCCCTAGACCTTGTATTTCTCATACTCTTTGATTTACAAATATGTAAGAGATTCATAAGTATGCGGTTTGTTTATGCCTTGGAAGCCAGGCATAGATCACCACTCAGCAGTCGATGGGAGACTGAGTAGAGGGGAAGGGCTTTAAGGTGCTCTACATAAGACAGTTTTTTTTATGCCTGATATTTATTTTTGTAAGGAACCTTTAAGGTCATTATAGTTGTTGCATATGCCTCATCAGGTAGATACTAAAGGGAGCATTATACTCTATAACTGGTCTGATAAGGGTGAAGTAGAGTGAGATAATGACCTCTTTTGACCTAGATGCCATGGCCTCACTTATCAGCTGTGCAACATACAAGGATTTCCTCACCATTGTTGCTACGTGATGGTTGAAGGTAAGGCTATTGTCTACCTGTGTACTTAGATCCCTGACCACTAGGTCAACTCTTTGGGGTGTATTATCAATATGGTAATTAGCCAGGATGGTTGACTTCCCAATGGGTACAATTATGCATTTTCTAGCATTGAGTTTAAGATTGGCAGCATTTGTTAGTCAAAGATAGACCTTCTTGAAAAATGCTTAGCGTCTGCAGGAGAGTCAGTGATAACCTCCAGCTTGCAAACATCTGTAAACTTAATCAGCCATAAACCTTCAACATTTGCTTCCATTTATGAGAAATAGATGCCAAAAGGAACAGGCCCAGGATGGAGCCCTGCGGGGACTCTACTAGTGACTGGCCTCCTGGAGGTGGCCTCACCTATTTTGACCTCCTGGATCCTATCAGTGAGCCATTTGGCTATCCAGCAGGTGATAAAAGGGTTTATACCTAAATTAGTGATCTTGTTTATAATGTCTGAGCGGGTTACTGTATCAAAAGCCTTGGCCAGGTCGAGGTAAGCTATGTGTACACTCTTACCTCCATCCAATTCTTTGGTGACCCTCTCAAAAAAGTCCACCAGATTTAATAGGCACGATTTCCCTTTAACAAGCTAAATTATGATGACTCCAGCATTTATAGGTTTCTTCCCTTTCTCATAGCTTGCTTAACACTTCATCTTTTCACAGTGTTCATCCATTCAAAGCATCCTAAATGGATGAGACTGATGATGACCTGCCTCCCTTTTCCAAAATAATATATATATATATATATATATATATATATATATATATATATATATATATATATGTTCTGTGTATCCTGTCTGTTGTTACATCGGGCTGAAAATTAAGACAAAAATAGTCACAGTCATATTAGAAGTTGCTGCCATGCCTTCTCTTGACTACCTTCCAAAAACAGCTGCTGACAGTGTATATCTGTAATGTCAAAATGGGGCAAAACTTATAATGTAAATTGAACATAACTTACTTCAAACTGCTTCTGTGAGACATATATAAATTAACATGTTTTCTAACCCTCCCCCAAACGCTAGCCCATCTGTATATGCATCTTATGTCTGATAGTGAGGAAAGTGAAAAAAAATATCAGTCAGAGTAATATTTCTAACTAGACGGTGCACTCCTCTTTTCAAATATATTGTGACCTTCCATGCACAACCCCAGATGTTTGTAAGGAAAGTAAAAAAAAAAAATAATAACCTCACTGCCCCCAGTCCAACATAATAGTGGCCTTTTCACACCTCTAAGTTTTGGGAAGAAAATTAAAGAAATAATAACTCTGTCCCCTCACAGGCTAAAGCAAACATTTGTGATAACCTCTGAGCAGGACTAGTTTTAATCTAGGTGGGATTCAGGGCATAAACTACTTCTAGGCCTGTGTCAAAATCTACTTACACAGCTTGTGTGTGTGGACCCTAGGCCCCTAGAAAATCTAAAGCTCTGGATGTTCTAAGAAACATTTTATGCCTTATGCTTGAGATATAACTGTTTCAACAGAGCGAATGACAGCAGAGTCAGATTCTTTTAACCAGACAATCCCCACAAACAGTTATAGCCATTCCAGTATACAGGTTAGACATCTGACTGTTATGAACCATGTAATGTATTTCAACTTTGCTCCACACATAGACTTACCACGCATTAAAGTGTTCCATGCTGCTTCAAATAAAACAAAGTTAGAATAATGAGCAAATAACAGCAGCTAGGTATTTTCTTCCACAGACAGCCCTAGAAATGATAGCTACTTTGAGTATATCTTAAATGACTAGCTAGAATAATGAGTATATGAAAGTACATAGTTATTTTCCTCCACATACGGCTCCAGTAATTATAGTTACTTTGCGCGTATCTCAAATGACCAGTTTATATAAACATCCATGATAAAAATATTATTCTCCATTATTCTACTTCAAAAAATAAACCTGCAGACAGCCATTAAGACATTTTATTTGTAATAACAGTATGTAACTGACAACCATATAAGGCCAGCAGATAACCAATGCATTAATTTATACACTGTGTTAATGGAATTTTTATATGCTGGAAGCTGGGCAGCCCTTTGCTGGTTAATGCTTGGTAGTAGCCTGATTAAATTGTAACTGTTATTCTAAGCCTTTTGGTTTAAGCACTTGGGCTTCAAACCAGTTGTTTTACATTAAGAAGGTTTGTGGACTGCATTGTTGTGGCAGGACAGGTAGATTACATCCTTCTAAGTTGGGAATTGCTTATTAAAGGCTCAGTGTCTGTTATTATAAAAGTGCATTAGTTCTGGTTTAAGCACTTGGGCTTCAGGCCAATTATTTTACATTAAGAAGGTTTGTAGTCTGCACTCTTGTGGGAGGAGAGGCTAGATTCTGCCCATCTGAGCTGGGAATTTCTGGTTAAAGGCTTATTGTGCCTGCTTATTTGATCTGTTTCTTTCTGAAATTTGTGTGTCTTGTTTGCTGTGACCCAGAAGTTAGTTGTGTATTGGCCATTCTGGGCTAATTTCTATCTCTTTCATTTCCCTGCTATAAAAACTGCATTTGTGCGGTTTTGTGCACCGGGCAATGTTGGTTAGCTAGGGTTAAACTATTCCCGGCTCCATGAAGTCTACTCTTCAACTTTTCCCTTGGAACTAGACAAATTTTCACCTTAAGCACTCAGACCATTCATTTCACAGACCATCACTTGCTCAAACCTCATTGCAAGCACTAATTAACCCTAGCACTAGACCCCCCCTATAGTGTCAAGAAGGACAAGGCTCTCTATTCGTCCCTACTAGCTAATCAGTAAAACAGCTCACTTTACCTATTCAGGCATGTCCAAAGGGCACTTTCAGGTGTACTCTCCAGTCCAACTGGTGAATCTGGGCATTTTGAGACAATGTTACAACTGCCTCATGTACACAAACAACCCTCTCCTCCTACCACCAAATACTAATATATGCGAGAGATGCAATTATACAGCCAAACTGGAGGCAAAGCTCTCTCAACCCAAGACTGGAACTGACAGTCAAGAGGAGAAGGAAAATACTTGCAACACACCACCAGTCTCACATAGACCTACTAAACCAACACCGGCAAATGACACACATAAATACACAAAAACATACTTGGAAGCTCTAAATAAAAATCTGCAAAAGCAACAAAGACCTCCAATGCCGACACCCAATCAAACTCTGCACCCTATCATAAACCATGAAACACATACTTCACATAATCAGTGTGCCACGCAATCACAGTCCTTAAGGCAAAATAACATACCCAACACACTAGTAATAGGTGACTCTATAGTCAGGCACACTTATGTCCCACTAACTATGCTGGACAAGGAGAAGGTTACAGTTAGCTGCGTGTCGGGCGCCAGAATCCACCACATAACACAAGCACTCAGGTCACTCCAGAACAAGTGCAAATCTGTCATTGTCCATGTTGGTGTGAATGACCTGAGACGTACATCCCTGTACTACATGAAAAGAGACATGGAAGAGCTCTCTGATCACATAGCCCAGACCGGTATGACCCTGAGTAGCATCCTGCCCTCACCAAGAAGGATACCACAGTATAAAGAAAAAATTATCAATTTCAGCAATTGGGTAAGTTTCTTGTGTCATTCAAAGGGGATCCTGTATCTGTCCACATGGAATGACATGCTCGATAAGCCACGTTGCTTCACAAGAGATGGCTTGTACCTGTCACCCTTAGGCTTTCAAATACTGGCCAAGGCTTTTGCCGCCCCCATAGTGCCTTTTTTAAACAAGGCTCAAAAGACAAACCCACCACCGTAAATAGCACAGGTAAGCAAAAACCGAGGGTAATGCTACTCAACGCCAGAAGTCTAAATCTCAAAATGCATGCACTCGAGGCACTCCTCAGTATGAAGAACATCGATATCTGTACAGTAACAGAAACCTGGTTTAAGGTTCCAGAGAGCACCCCAGCACTACCAGGTTATAACTCATACCATACTTTTCAGCCACAGAACCCTGACCAAAACACAAAAGGTGGAGGTGTATCCATATTCATCATGGATACGTTCACCTCCAAGTAAGTGGCACAGCGCAATGCCTCAGAGATCATCCATGTGCAACTAACAACGGGCAAAACTGCAATTCAAATTTTAGCTTGCTACAGATCACCCACCATGACCCAGGACCCCCATTCCGCATTTCTGGAGACACTTGAAAATATGATGGTCCTACCAAATGCCCTAATATTGGGTAATTTCAATTAATCCAAACATTAACTGGGAGAAATACTCAAGTACTAACTCCCTTGCCCATTGCTTCCTAGAATTTATAAACTTGAACGCCTCGGATCAACTGGTCAACACCCCTACCAGAGGTGACAACATATTGGACCTGGTCATCACCAACATGGGCGACTAGTGTTCTACACCGGAGGTCAAATCCTCGCTGGTTAGATCAGATCATAGACTAATAACTCTGGATATCCACATTACGCCCCCACCCCAAATCAAGGAAACCACCATGAAAAACTTTTCAAAAGTAAACTTCACATTGCTTAAGACCGAAGTGGAAAGGTTCACAGCCTCTATGCTAAAGGACAACGCTGTCCAAGCTGCTGAATCCCTTACAAATGGCACTCTATGAGCACCTGCAAGAATGCATGGATCATGCTATCCCAAGCAAAACCAAGACTCACTCCTCCAAGAAAAGGAAACCAGTCTGGTGGACCCCTGCCATAAACAAGCTATACAATAGAAGGAGGAAACTATTGCAGAAAAGAGTAAAATCTCAAGAAGGAAAGACATCCCTGATTAATATCAGCAAGAAACTATGATCCCTCATTAAATCATCCAAGGCTAGCTTCGAAAGAAAAATTGCCAAGGACTCCAAAGATAACCACAAAGCGTTCTTTAGCTATGTCAAGAACCTAAGTGGAAACTCTCAGATCTGCTCTGAGTTAGTGCAGAATGGCACAGAATACACTGAACCGACTGATATTGCCAACATTCTGGCAGATGGGTTTAGTGCAAACTTCACCCCCCTCTCACCCCCTAAGGGGCCATTAACCATACCAGAATAATGTAGTGCCCTGGCAATCACTGACACACAGGTTAAAACAGCCCTATCCAAAGCCAAAAATACAGCTTCAATGGGACCAGACAGTGTCCCAGGCTGTGTCTTACATGAGCTCCAAAATGAACTAACCCCTCACCTAAATACACTGCTCAAACTCAGCCTCTCTACAGGCTACTTACTCATAGAGTGGCACACAGCAACAGTTATCCTGCTCCACAAAGGTGGAGTCACAACTGACCCCAGGAACTATCACCCTATAAGGCTATGGAGAGCATCATCATGGAATTCATTAACAGAGACATTGGGAACCTTCAAACATTGGACCCTACCCAGTTTGGCTTTCTTAAGGGCAGATCATGCCTCCTAAACCTGGTGGACTTCTTTAAGACAGTTTAGACGAGGGAAAGGAGGTTCACACAGCCTACCTAGCCCTTGCAAAGGCTTTCACCACCATTCCCCATTCTGGTATTATAGACAAGCTCACCAGCCTGAACATAAACCAATATGTCACAAGATGGGTTTCCAATTGGCTCACGGAAAGAACTCACACAGTGAGAGTTGCAGGCTCTAGGTCCGACTCTAAACCAATTCCAAGTGGCATCCCCCAGGGCTCAGTCCTGGGACCCCTCCTGTTTGGTATATACTTCTCAGAGGTACAGGCAAGCACAAGGACTATGGCTGACCAAGTTTGCAGATGACTGCAAACTGGGGGCCATAATTGACTCTCCAGCTGATACAGACATCCTCCAGAAGGGTCTCACTGAGAAAGATACCTGATGTCAAAATCATGGTCTCAAGCTAAATGCCAAAAAGTGCATAGTCATCCCCTTTGGAAAAAAACAAAGTACCTGCAAACTTCCACATACGTGGTAGTCCCCTAAATACAGAAAATGTAATAAGGGATATGGTGACCCAAGTAGATAGTAATCTCTCCTTTGATAATTATATTACCAAGGTGGTTAGAAAATCCTTCTATGTGGCCCACCTAATCACAAAGTGGTTCACATCTAGAACAAAAGAGGTTATTGTGCCCCTCTACTCATCACTCATCAGATGCATCATAGAGTACAATGCCCCATTTGGGATGTACCTTACAGGACACCTGCAACAGCTGGAAAAACCACAGAAGTACCTCGCCAAGAGGATTACTGGCCTTAAACATATGCCCTATGCAGCCAGCTGAAGAAACTCCAGCTGTACTCGGTTGCATACCGCTTAGTCAGAGGTGATCTCTGCCTAACATACAAGGCCATGTCCAACCCAGAATTGATGGACATGTCCACCTAAAAAAAAAAAACAAATCCCCGAGAGCCACACGCTCTAGGGATCTAAACCTCACCAGAACAAAAAATACGACATGCTGAGGGATAGATTCCTGTCCCAGAGACTTCCCATGCTTTGGAATAGGATTCTAGTCTACATTAGGCAGACCCCCTCACTAACACTCTTCAAGAGAAACCTTGACGAGTGGATGGGAAACAGAAAATTTACCCCGGGGATCACTGCAGTGGTTCTGCTGGACTGAGGCACAGGGAACTAATCTAAGGTGGTGGCAAAAGCCAACACATTCTGGCTAGGCTTATAGTTGCCCTCGGGCAGATAGCCTAGTACTTACCTATGAACCTATGAATGGAACACTACCCATACAAGGCCTACTTGTCTAGGTCAGACCATGTGACATGACCCATTCTCTCATTGGCTACCTTAAAAATACTCCTGCTGAATTATCTATATAAAACACAATCACGTGTTATTAACCTTAACACACACCCAAGAAAGAAACTGGAGAATACAATGGGATGAAGTTAATCAGTGACCCCCCACCAGACTTCAATTACAGCCTGTCCCAACTTTCCTAGCCCTATAGCCATTTGAACTTGACAGTTGCGAAGAGGACATTTCTAATAGTTAATCTGACTCACATAATACTTCTTATTAAGGGACCATTTTTTCAAAATTCATGGCTCGCCAAAGCCCCAAGAACACAGCTGCCTATGCAGACTTATTTACAGAAAGCTTGTACAGGCATGTCAATGGCTCTGTTAGGCTGCTCTACCTACCAGACGTAAGCTCAGATCTGAAACCAAAAACAAACCACACTGCTGGAATCTTTAATTTAACATGGTATACAACAACATAAAAAATGTCATGGCAAAAATCAGAAAAACAGCTCTCACAGGGACAAGAGCTCACTGATGCATTTAAACAAAAAACTAATATGTCTAATGAAGTCCAAAAAGGTTAGTTATAAGGTCAGGATAGCTCTCAGGCTAAGGACAATAATGAGCCCTTCTTCAGCTATGTCAGGAACCTTAAAGAGAACTCTCAGCATGCAGAACCACTGATAAATGGCACAAACTTCATTGACAAGGGTGACATAGCAAATCTCCTGGCTGATAAATTTAGCTGAACTTCACCCCCCCCACTCTCCCCACTCCCCTCGTCTCGCTGTGAAATCCCTTACAGTATATCCCCCAACTATCAGCAGGGAGCAGGTATCCCCCAGAACACACACAAATATATATGTATATATATATATATATATATATATATATATATATATATATATATATATATATATATATACATATATATATATATATATATAGATATATATATATATATTTATATGTGTGTATGTATGTATGCATATATATACACACATATATAGATATATATATATATATATATATGTGTGTGTGTGTGTGTGTATGTATATGTATATATATATATATATATATATATATTTATATATCTATATCTATATATATATATTTATATATCTATATATCTATATATATATATATATATATATATATATATATATATATATATATATATATATGGTTCTACCTGACATAATCGAATCCCCAAAACACCGACAACACAATCACCGAAACCACATAACCGACAGTGCAAAAACACGAAACCCCACATGCCCGACAACAAAATAACCGACGGTACACAAACACGAAACCTCATACACTGCACACATCACAATCACAACAATCAACAAACAAAACACATTCCCTGTCCAAAAACCACACACACAACACAAGCACACCAAAATCCCTACAAACCCACACTAAACCTCACATACACAACTATCTACAACCCTAACCCAAACCCTAACCCTAAGGTCCGTCACTATCGTGATACTCAGCTAACCCCCGCCCTAACCCTAACTCACTTAAACCGCCCCTAACCCAAACACTATCACTACCGCACACTTACCTGACCCGCTCCTTAACCCTAACTCATTTAACTCGCCCCTAACCCAAACACAATCACTACCGCATACTTACCTGACCCGCTCCCTAACCCTAACTCACTTAACCCACCCCTATCCCCACAGACCGTCAATATCCACACTTACCTTACTCGCACCCTACCGTCCGTCACTACCGCATACTTACACATCTTTTTCCCATGTCGGCATCCTCGGCGTCGGTGTTTTCATCCGTCGCGTCGGTCTTCTGGATTGTCGATCTTCTGGGGCTCTGATTAAACTGTCGGTGTTCTGGCGTGTCGATTAACTCAGGTAGAATCATATATATATATATATATATATATGTATCTCGATATACATATATACATAAATATATTTGTATGTACTCACACACACATATGGATCTACTTTCAGTTTCCAAATTACCAAAATACTGAACTTTACATTAACAAAACAAAGAAGCTGGAAGGACAAAACACTGAAATCTTAAAATATCGAATTCCATAACTCTGAAAAAAAGCTGCAGACATCACTGAACACATCTGACACCCTATACACTTCACTGAAAATAAATATAAAAACATCTATCCCAGATATCTAAAAAATTATAAAGTAAACAATATTTAAAGTATTCCGCATAAATCAACGTAAACCACACTTTCATTCAAGCAAATAAAACTATATCAGTATTTTAATTTACAAGCTACAACTTCAAAGGTTTTATTATAACTGCCGTTACCGCTATACACTTCAAATTATATTTCCCCTTTTACCTGCATTTCCAAATATTCTCAGTGTTAAAATTGTGTCTGAAATAATTTGTGTAGACATCTCAAAGAAAACTGCACTTTACTTTGTAAACCTATCATGGTTATAAGAAATGTCGATACTGCCGGGAACATAACAGCTCACACTTCTCTTACTACTTGTCCAGCTGCAGCTCATGCACTCCCTACTCAAGAAATCGCTAGCCTGCCCATCACTCTCTACTGTAGTATTCCCTTAAACATCAAGCCGCTCTCTGCGTAGTTCTGACCAGCACCTTCTAGACATCTATAAACCCAACAAAACTTATGATAAGCTCCTCTATGAACGCTCTGTGTCCCTTGCGTGGAATAGGCTACCACCTCATATTTATAGCATCACTAGTTGCACTACTTTCTGAACTCAAAAGCCTGTCCTTGCCTAAATCCTCCATAATCTGCATTTTCCTTTCTTTTTCTAATAATTTAATGACTAATCTGTACACTAGACAATACTACATTATGCTACTTGGGTAGGATATGTCATTATTGTAAATACTTAAATGTATTAGTTGTATTTACTTAATTTTGTTTTATTTTTACTAGTGTTATTCTTTTCACCTGATTACTGATTGTGTAATTTTTGCTTATGCTGTATTGCTGCACTGTTGGGTTTTTGTATATTGCCTACTATGTTATCTTTTTGTGTTTGTACTGCTGGAGCTTTTCTCCTCGTGTCTCCACTGAAAATGGGCCATTGGCTCAGATGGACTTACCCAGTTAACAGATGTCCAATAAATAAATAAATAATAAATAACACATAAATTATCTACTGCTCTGATGTATGCAGCAGAAAACATTAAAGTAAAGCTGGCATATTAGAAGTAGCACCATACAAACAAAAGTAGATATTAAATAACTTTAATATTTTACATTTATAAAAACTGTTTGGAATGTTTATGCAGGGGGGGCATAGGGTCCTCCCTGCATCCCCCACACCCCCTACAAATTATACATAACTACTCTAAGACTGCACTAAACTGAGGGAAATGGTAGACTTACCGATCTGGACCACATCACAATCTGCATACAAAAATGTAGTAGTAGTTTGATGTTGTCAGATGCAATCTTCTGAATTTTTATTGTTTTAGACCTTTCTGCCTTTTTTATTACAGAGATGTAAAGTTCAGTATCTCTGTAATTCAAAAATTGAAAGTAGACCCATCTATACATATATACACACATATGTAGATACACACACACACACTATATATATATATATATATATATATATATATATATATATGCTTCTGGAGGCAACATCAGTATGGCAGCCCAAGGAGAACCCCAAGTACAGTTCAAGCTTGTTCTTGTTGGTGATGCTGGCACTGGCAAGACAACATTCGTAAAGCGTCATTTGATTGGAAAGTTTGAGAAAAAGTATGTAGGCAAGTGCACATTTTGAATTGCATTGCTATGCATGTGGATTCTAAGTTCAGATACAGCTACATTTTTTGTGGAGATTTCACTTCAGTCATGTCTTGTTTTTCAGCAACATTGAGTGTTGAAATTCATCCTTTTGTATTCCACACTAACAGAGGCCCTTTCAAATTCAATGTTTGAGACACATCTGGTCAGGAAAAATTTGGTTACTTTTGAGATGGTTATTATATCACGGTTATGTAATTTTTTGACAGTAAAGTGGGTGCATTGTGATTTGATTAATAAAAAAGTAGAACCTGGACAGTTGGATTGGGAACAGGAAATTCATCCCTGGTTTGGCACCTATGTCTCTAATGTACAAAGACAACCTGTAAATGGTTCATATCCCAGGCCCCTGTGTGGAAATGTTTCATCTCCCAAACACCTGCTTACACTCATCAAGGGTATCCAAACTTGTCAGATTTGGGATGCATGGCTAGGGTTAAAAAGGTCCTTGTGGTCTTTAGCCTAGTAAACACCTAAGAACCTACACACACACACACACACACACACACACACACACACACACACACACACACACATATGTATATATATATATATATATATATATATATAGAGAGAGAGAGAGATTTCCACTTTGAATCATTGAAAGCTTGAAACATCGAAATTCTGATCGCCGAAACCAGAACATCGAGTTTCAAACCATCGAAGATTCAAAGGGAAAGTAAAAAAAGAAAAAAAAAACCTCTAAAAACTATTTTATGCAGGCGGGCTTTTTAAAGTTCGACTATCTGAAGGGGACCCATATGTATGTATGTGTATGGGTTCACTTCAGTTCACTGAACTTTCAATTCACTGACTTTCATTTCACTGACACCATTTCACTGAAATTCATTTCACTGAAAGTTCATTTCACTGAAAGTTCATTTCACTGACAACTATTATTAGCAATAAAATGGAATATTCCCCCTTCCCCACTGTATTGCGACCCTGGAGTTAAAATATATAGTTGGGGGGTGTGGGGGGCAGAGTCCCCCACATCGGGGGGTGTGGGGGGCGCACCCCCCCGAATTCATTTCATATGATATTCTTATGTTTTGATATAATATTGCTTAGTAAAAGAAAAGTAAGTGGGAGGCTGCTTCCCCCACACCCCCCGATGTGGTGGGCTCTGCCCCCCACACCCCCCTAACTATATATTCTAACTCCAGGGTCGCACTACAGTGGGAAAGGGGGCATATTCCATTTACTTTGTAATAATACTTGTCAGTGAAATGAACTTTCATTGAAATGAACTTTCAGTGAAATGAATTTCAGTGAAATGGTGTCAGTGAAATGAAAGTCAATGAATTGAAAGTTCAGTGAACTGAAGTGAACCCATATATATATATATATATATATATATATATATATATAGATGCATAGTTCCACTTCAAAATGTATAAAACACATAACATCTAATTTCAAAACACTGAGACCATAAGATAAAAAATTCAAAACATCTAAAACTCATAACACTGTATATCACAACATTGAAAACTACAAAGCAAATATAAATAACATCCCCTCCACCTATAACAACACCAAATGAAAAAACACATTTTTTACTACGTGAAAAGTACGAGTACCATAAGGGCTCTGCCCTCCGCACCCCCCCGTAAATTAAATATACAAACTCTGAGATCACACTACAGTAGGAACACGTTTATTTCCTAAACCCACTGTATCCCTATCACCATGAAGAATGTTCACATAATGTCTAAACCATTTACCTGTATGGCCTAAAAACACATACAGAGTGGTATAATAAACAATATATACAGATTAACAGAATAAACTATAATATTTACATGTTTGATAATACACTACTCAATTTTATACATTTTCGATGTTGTGAAATTCGAATTTATGAGTTTTAGATGTTTTGAATTTTCGATCTTATGGTCTCGCTGTTTTGAAATTAGATGTAATGAGTTTTCAATGTTTTGAAGTGAAACCATATATACACACACACACACACACACACACACACACACACACACATACACACACATATATATATATATATATATATATATATATATATATATATATATATATATATAGGTTCTATCAAAACATCAACATTCAATGCCGACTCTGAATGCCGAAATTCAGCATAATAGTAGATCTGAAGGTCGAATCTGCATGAATGACTTCAGCAGATTCGACATTTACATTGAACAATGACCCTACCTAGTCTAACTTACTCTAGCCCTATCTCACAAATTAACTGCTTTGCAGGGGGGCAAGCCCCCCTGTACTCCACCCCCCCCACTAGCTATATATTCCAACTCCGAGATTGCACTACAGTCTGGTAAGGGATGAATTTCCAAAACCGCACTATACTGCAGTCTCTGTACATTTCTTCGACTTTATATTAGCGAATGCACAGTGCATTTGCTAATATAAACATTTCGAACATTGTGATGTTCAACCAGATGACCATTCGAACATCTGAGTTTCGGATTGTCATCTTTGAACATTTCAACATCGAAATTTTGATAGTAAACCATATATATATATATATATATATATATTTCTAAAATATTGTTTAAAATTTTAATTTTATCACTTGGTTTATATTTATTATGTTATATTTTTATAATTCTATCTATTGCTAAAATATTAGAAACCTCTTAGAAATTAAACCAAAAAAATAAGTAAGAGATTTCAATTCCAACAATTTCGTAGAATAAGGAGTGACAGCATTCATTGGTCTAGAAAATAATTAAGTAAAACATTTTATTATTCTTCAAATTTCTTTAATTTGATTATGAAATGGTTTATTTACTTACTTTCTAGAGCAAAGAATGTTGTGATTCATTGCTCTAAAAATAAATAAATAAATAATTAAAGTAAAGTAAATAAATACATAAATAAATGTGTCAAAATGACCATGGGAGAGCAGCACCCTAGGCATTCAGCTATGCGTTAGACCAGATCTGTTTATATGCTTTGTTATCCTACTTAATGTGCCTGCCTGTCAGCAATTGCATCCATCTCCAATAACTACTCCTTACATAATCTATTCTTTTTCATTTCCACAATCATTGCAGTACCATTTACCCTAGTAGCACACTCATGCTTACTTCTCTTATGATATCTTTTAATACTGTTAGCCACTAATCTGGAGTCTCTCAGTGGCAAAGATGGGATTATCTGCAGTTCTATTGCCATAGTGGTCTTAGTTGAATAAATCCAACCTCCTTGTTCTTCTGAAAATAGGTCACATGCCTAGTATTAGGTACACTGTCAACAAAATATTTTTTCTTCACTAGTAAAATGGAATACATGAAGCAGGTTGAATATACACAAAACTGAGAAACAAGACAACCTTTTTGTAGAATGGTTCACTTTTGGGAACCATTTATGTGGCAGAGTAATGTCTGTTACAGCTTTTAAAATTGTTAGTTCCTCAGAGTTGCCATTAATTTCTGTTTACTGCTTGTGTAGTAGGGCAAGTTGTGTTACAGCTTTTTAAGCTTGTGGTTGATTAGAATTGCAGTTAATTTCTGGTCATCTTTTCTACAGCATGGTAAGATGTGCTATAATTGTTAAAGCTTCACGGACACATTAGTGTTCCTATACTCTTTTATCTACTAATGTATCAAGGTAACTAAAACCCTTCATGAAGTACAATGACTTATATCTGGGACTTAGATTAACAATGCTATTTATTATTTGAGATTAAAATGGATTTTAAAAAACCCACAATATGACTTTACTTTCTTCATGAAATTCATTTAATCAGTTATTAACCAGACAGTAAATTGATTATGATTGGCACTCTGATCATAATCTTCTATATCAAACTGCTGGACATTAAATATACTATTAGTTCTGCCTGTACATCATAAACATGCTCCACAAATGATCTTTGTCTAGCGTAACTTAACATTCTCTGAACATTGTGGACTATGCTGGCCATAATTTTACTCAATTCCATTTTACTTGCAAACAATGGCAAAAACACAATAATTAAATCGTTTCCTTGCTTAGCTTGTACTGAAATTTGTTTGTTAAATCTTGAGTCTGCATTCTAGGAAAATATGCATAGTCATTACATTTTACAAACATGCCATATTCTCTCTCTCTTAAAAAAGGAAATAAACTTTCTAAAGTATAAAGTAAAACAGTGGCTATTCATTGTATTTGCAAAATATAATATCGATTCATTAAGAAAGTGTATTTATTATCATTTTCTGAATACAAAGTGCGTTCTTTACTATAAAACAATGCACTCATGCACACACACTCAAACACATATGCATGCACAATTTGTGAATATGAAAAATTGATTCAGCCTGTATTTTTTCTCCTCTGCCTCCATCTCCTCCACAACTGCAACTAGCTCCTCTCCTCATTTGTCAGGTCTACTTGATCTGCATTAAGTTCCACTGGGCTCAACCTGACTTACGTGTGTGTCCCTGAGGTGATCAAATGCAGTGTTATACTGCTACTGGGGAGTGTGCCCTAACCCTCACCCACCCCATGGCAGCCTTGAGAGCTGCACTACTGCTGCCTTCAGGAGGTGCACGTGTGCATTTACTCATTTACATCCTTCTCATCAA
This sequence comes from Protopterus annectens, assembly GCF_019279795.1. Classification (NCBI taxonomy): domain Eukaryota; kingdom Metazoa; phylum Chordata; order Ceratodontiformes; family Protopteridae; genus Protopterus; species Protopterus annectens. Next base: position 150,518,323 of record NC_056736.1, on the reverse strand, counting down.
GCAGTATATAGCTTGCAGTATAGACATCTCCTGGTTCTAACTATTGCTATTGCAGTCACTTTATACAGCCTCCCTCCCACCCTGGATGGGTCAGCTAGTATCAGCCACACATGCCCAGCCTCTGCAGTCCCGCTAACCATCATGTCAGTAGTCAAACCTAGGTCATCTTGGTTGCAACAAGGACTTTATCTGTCTGCCTCACATGCCCAGACTAATTGTATAGATTCTTATTGAAAACTACATATTAGTTTTAGGGTTGCCAGCTGTCCGTTTTTTGACCGAACTGTCCGGTTTTCAGACAAATTGTCCAGTTAAAAAATTTAAACTCATGAAGTCCGGGTTTTTTTTGTGCCGCCAGAGGAGAGGAGAAAGTAAATGTATCCAGCTCGAACGAGCGGCATCGATACACTACTAGCTACTACACAACAATGAAATGCTTTTAACTTCAGTATTCCTGGTAGCTACATAGTTTAGACAGTACATACATTAACTTAAGTGGCAGTGATGTAATACAAATGGACAAATTTTATTTTCTGCTATGGATTGTAGAGATATCACTGGAAGGCAGTACTCCACGGTGGGAAACGGTATTTTCTAGCTATCATTATCCTACCAACTACCAAGCAGTGACAAAAGAAATCTTATAGCAAGATTTAAAATGCTTAAGCACTCTGCCAACATTGCCCAGTGTTGCACTGTAGTACACTCAGACTGATTTTAGAACTTCACCATGCAGTGTAATACTGCTAGCAATTAACACGCCCTGATTTGTATTATCCTCATCTACTATGTTGAACCGTATTCCATGAAACAAATTGTGCATCTTGCTTTTTGGGCACTTGCAGTTACCCAACATTATTTTGCTTTTACTTGATTCTGTCGCAAGGGACCACATTGAAAAATAAAACTATCTCTTTGCCATGTTCAGAAAATGGCAAGTGTGCTAGCTGCATGTGATTTCTTTTCCTACGTGCATCTTTCTTAGATCTAGAGGCTTGAGTCATCTTTCATTCAGTCTTATTGCCATTTTACAACTGCATAGCGGTCCAGTCTGCATCTTAACTTGTATTAGAGCGCATTGTTGTAGGAAGTTACCTGTTTTAACCTGCACCTTTGGCGTCATATAGAAAAACATTAATGAAACTCTTTAAAGTATGTGTGCTTTTCTGAGATTATGACGTATACTTTGAAAGTTACATAAAACATGTCACCTGTTAGAAATCCATTCATCCACAACCCCTTTATCCCATTTTTTGCATATGTGACATGTAAAGAAAAAGAGTGGGAGGTCAGTCGGACCCAGTACAAGATCTTAAGTACTAGCATCTGAAATATCACACTAGGGGCAGTAACACTTAGCTCAATTAACCCCACCCAATACAGGTGCAGCCAAGGACTGAAACTTCCTAATCCAGAACGGAAAATATGTTACATCTTAACAACTGAGTACCTGTCCCACGCCCCAGTACAAACAGTATTTGACAGAACTTTCAAAATGCAAGGGAATGTTAAGATCATCATTTCTGAATGAGCAGTAAAGTGATGTTATTGACTTAAACGATCTTATGGGGTAAATCAAAACTTACAATTTTTTAATAGCAAAGATAACTGCTTACATTTTTTTAATCAGATTTACCACCATGTGCACAGGCTGCTAGCTCTTGACCTTTTATCTCCATGGATCATCCATAATTAGGTTTAGGAACATAGAAAATAAGTAACTGGAGAAAAATGCACTATACTGACACTTTTCATCAATACTGGTACTTACATCTGCAGCAGCCTAGCAGTGCAATTAGTGCCGCCTGTTTTCTTTTCTCCCCTTTAAGTACGGCTTAAGTCATCAAAGTGGTGGTCCCACCAGCTGATGTCACTGTGATGTCACAAAATAGGTGGGGCATGGGCGGGAGAGGGGGTGGGAATGGGTGGAGTTATGTGTGATGCGAGGGGTGTGACTTTAGTCCAGTTTTAGCCGTAAAGAAACCTGGCAACCCTAATTAGTTTGCATAACTGAAGATTAAACAGATTGTTGTTTTGCACCATGATGACAGTGGGAGAAAAGAAACATTTTATTGCACATAGACAATATTTTACCAAGAAAGCAAAACTGTGTTTAGTATGCAATAAATGAATCATGATATTAAAGATGAGGGCCATTTGTACATTTAAGAGTAAGTTATTTAGATGCTCAAACATATGGGACTGTTCTACAAGACAGTGTTTTTTTCAGTGTTGGCAGTTTGTTAAAGCATTACATTGATTTCCGGAGGTAACAAAGCTGCGTTTAGGGCAGCAGTACTTATGTAATGTCAAACACAGAGTTATCATTCTTTAAATTAAATTATTGCTGCAGTCTCAGAATAAGCTGGGAATCGCAGTCAGGGCATTTATTTGACATATGATGAGTCAAGTAGGATAATTCTTTGTGCTCAGCCTGTCCATGTATTTCTGTATCCCTATCTAAGACATTATCTACCTATTCAAACTACCTCTGCAGGCAAAGATAACAGCATCAAATTCATGACATGAGCTATCTAACTAATTTATGCATGCCTATAAGAGAAATCGGCAGACACACTGTTCAGCTGATAAGAACCTTATCTAGAGAATTAATTAACTACAACATGTTTCCTGTAGTGCTCTCCTACTCTCTCTTTTTTTCATTCCACCTTCCAGCTAGATCACAGTACAGTCATGTCAATGATAATTGTAAAAGTCAACATTCTGTAAAAGAGCATGTTACTTTTAAAAGAAATTCTAAATCTGGACATAGTACAAGAAGGTGTGTTCACATATTATATTTATCTACTCTTAAACAAGTAATCCTTGGATGCTGATTCATTCACTACTGATATTATGTATTTTGTTTCATTTATAATGGTCATAGTTAATTAATATAAATGCATATGAATTTAGTTCTAAGGTATCAAAAAGTATGTTCTGTGAGTTTTACTTTTGTGATGGCAGAAGTCATTCATTTTTTTCATTCATGTATTTGTTCATTTAAACAATTAATATCTGCTTAACGATATTCAGGGTGCATTAATAAGCCAAATTTAATCCTGGCAAGATATCAAAGTAAAGCAAAGGGCCAGCACTTGAACAAATGTCAGTCTGCCATTAGACTCTCTCAGACCCCCCCCCCCTGCACACACACACACACACACACACACACACACACACACACACACGCACACATGCACACATATACATATTCTTGTACATGGCCTACTACAGCTGCTTAAGACACACGTCCTCGCTGCCATGCACTTATTTGAGCAAATGCTCTAACTCTCAGTTACTTACTGCCCGTAAGTCTATACCTACCAGAACCATTATCCTAACCCTAATGTCCAGTGCCTAAAGTCTGCCCTCCTTCACTAAACCGAACGTTTCCTCACCCTTCCTAACCCTAGAGTCTTGATCACTGCATAAACCTAAAGTGTCCTTCCCCTCCAGTCCCTCCCTATACCTAAAATCCCTTTTTCCTTCTCCATATGATCTCTCCATGAACCTAAAATCTCCATTTCCCTCCCTAATACTAAAGCCCCTACCACTCCCTAAACCTAAAATCCACTTTCTCCTTCCCCCTCTCTAAACCTAAACTCCAGGTCATTGCATAAATCTTAATTTTCATTCCCTCTACATTCAACCATTGCTCCCTAAACCTAACATCCCCATCCCACTGACAACCATTTAGTCTTAAAGCAAACTAACACCCTATGCGAGAGATACAGATGCACTGCGGAACTGGAGTCAATTCTCTCATGTAAAAACAAACTAGACATTAAAAAGGTTGTCAGAACACATGCTTCATCTCTCACAAAAACCTCACCTCTCACACAAAATAAGGTCACGACACATAAACCCACATATGTGGATGTACTCACTAAAAGTCTACCAAAAGAACAAAGACCTCCCAAAATCACACCACTCACACTCAACACTAAGCATAAAGAAACCACTACAGATATCAAATCACACATCTGTGTCTCAACAAATAAGCTCCTAAGGCAAAACACATCAAATGTCTTTGTCACAGGCGACTCCATAGTGAGATACATAGATGCCCTCCTCATAGGACTGGACAAGGAGAGGATCACGGTCAGCTGCCTGTCAGGTGCCAGGATCTGACAAGTCACGCATGCACTCAAGTCACTCAAGTACCATTATGACTCTGTCATAGTCTTTGTTACAGTGATTGACTTAAGATGTACCTCACTGGGCTATATGAAGAGAGACATGATGTAACTTTCTGATTTTGTGGCCCAGACGGGTATGTCTCTAGCCCTAAGCAGTATCCTACCCTCACCCAAGACGATGCCACAATATAAACAAAAAAATGATTGACTTCAACAATTGGCTCAGCTTCTGGTGTTAGTTCAAGGGGATCCAGTATTTGTCAACCTGGGAGGATATGCTAGACAGACCTCACTGCTTTTCTAGAGTTAGTCTGCACCTGTTCCCCCTAGGCTTTCAAATACTGGCAAATGCCCTTGCCTTCCCCATAGTGCTTTTTTAGGCAATGTCAAAACAACAAATTTTTCACTGTAACAAAATATAATTGAGACAAACTCAGGGTCATGCTGCTTAATGCTAGGAACTTAAACATGAAACTGCACTACCTGGAAGCACTCCTCACCTTGGAGGACGTTGACATCTGTGCAGTTACCGAGACATGGTTCATGTCCACCAAGAGCACCCCGGCTGTGCAAGTTACAATGCCATCCACATGTTCAGACCTCAAAATGACAATGAAGGAAGCAAAGATGGAGGTGTATCTATCTTCATTAAAACCAAATACCCTTCGAGACTGGTCATACAGCATGACTCTTGTGAACTAATCCATGTACAATTAACTACTGAGAAAGTACTATACCACATCATTGCTAGCTATAGGACCCCGCCATGAACCAGTAGAAGCACGCTGCCTGCCTTGATTTACTGAAATCCCTCGCCATACAGCCCAACACCTTATTCATGGGAGATTTCAACTATCCTTCCATAGAATGGGAACATACATGAGCAAAAAGACATTCGCCTAGAGGTTTCTGTATTTTGTTAACACAAATGCTCTGGAACAGATAGTCTGCATCCCCACTAGGGGCTCTAATTTTCCGCACATGGTAATTACCAACATGGGGTAGGGTCACTGTACTTCCCCATGTGTGATGCCCTCCCTGGTTAGGTCAGACCACAAAATAGGTCTCGCTTGAAGTAAATACTGGAACTGACATCCTCACGGGAATAAAAATTATAAAAAACTTCACCAAAGCTGACTAGAGCTTAGTAAGTGATGGTATAAAAAGTTTCATACCACCCACAACTGCAGACACCAATAATCATAATGCAGAAGTATATACAAATGCAGGGCAGCTGCGGTTGTGCAGCGGTTAGTCTTGTCGTCTCACAGCAAGAGGTTCTCCTGTTCAATCCTCAGCTGGGGTGCCTTTTGTGCGGAGTCTGCATTTCCTCCCTGTGGTCGCATGGGTTTCCTCCGGGTGCTCCGGTTTCCACCCACATCTCAAAGACATGCTGTAGGTGGATCGGACACTCTAAACTGGCCCTAGGTGTGAGTGCATGCATGTGTGTGCCTTCTGTGGAAGGTTGGGTGCTGGCGTGGCAACTCGACACCGTAAAACTCCACTGCCAATCATGAGCAGACAGGTGATCCGCTGTGGCGACCCCTAACCAGGAAAAGCCGAAAGAAGAAGTATATACAAATGCCCTGTACAAACACTTAAGTGACTGCATAATTTATGCTGTAGCTGACCAGATCAAAATCAGGTCTTCCTGTAAAAACAAGCCACCATGGTGGACTTCAAGTATAGACAGGTTATATAACAAGAGGAAGAAACTGTTGTCCAAAAGCAAGAGAGATATCACTCTGCAGAGGAAGAGTTCCCTCCGAAACCTAAACAGGAAAATCAGAAATCTTATAGTCTTCTAAAGCAAATAACGAAACTAAAATCACATCCCTAGCCAAAGATAATCAAAAGGCATTCTTTAACTACGTCCAAAGTCTAAAAGGGAATTCCCAGCTATGTGCTGGACTGATTGTAGATGAGATCACTTGTACTATACTGGAAGATATCGCCGACCTGCTAGCTAGCAAATTCATCTTAAATGTCACCCCCATATCCCTACCTACCATATACCAAACCATACCTGAAATTAGCCCTCTGCCCATTATCTCTAGAGAACAGGTCATCTCTGCACTTGCCAAGGCCAAAATCATGGCCTCAGTAGGACCAGATAATATCCCAGATTGTTTACTAAACAATCTAAAGCAAGGCCTAGTGGACCCACTTAGCATTCTCTTTAATCACAGCATCAGAACTGGCTATGTTCCTGCAGAATGGAGAGCAAAAATAGTACTCCCCCTGCACAAAGGGGGGCCATATACTGATCCTGGGACCTACAGACCCATAAGTCTAACCAGTCTCATCTAAAAGCCCATGGAAAGAATTATCATGGATGTTATCAACAAGGACATAGTCAACCTCCAAATGCTGAACCCAACCTAGTTTGGCTTCATCAAGGGTAGATGCTACTTATTAAACCTGGTAGACTTCTTTGAGAATGTCACCAAAGTCATGGACAAAGGTAAGACAGTGCACACAGCCTATCTCGACCTTGCCAATGCTTTCGACACAATCCCCCACTCTGGTATCATTGAGAAACTCTCCTAGATAGGGATTAACCTTTGCATTGCTAGATGGGTAGCCAATTGGCTCACCGACAGAACACAGCCTGTCAAAATTGATGATGCCATCTCTACCAGTAGACCTATCACCAGTGGTGTACCACAAGGGTCTGTGCTGGGCACCTTACTGTTTGACATCTATTTCTAAGAAATCCAGGCCAAAGTAGATGACCTTTGGCTCACCAACCTCTCTGATGATGGCAAACTGGTAGCAATCAGTGAGTCCATAGTAGTGTCAACATATTACAGGAAGGGCTAACACAAACAAATGATTGGCATACAAAAAATGCATTATTATTCCCTTTGGCAAAAATGATTTCCCTACAAATTACAATATTGACAGCACCTGCCTGAGTTCCAACCCAGTGGTGTAATAGTTGGGAACACAAGTTGATAGCAATCTGAACTTTGACCCCAAGTTTCCAGAGTGGTAAGTAAAGCCTTCTAGGTAGTGTACTTCATAAGCAAGGGCATGGCATCCAGGTCAAGGGATGTTATAACTCCACTGTACTCGACCCTCATCAGACCACTAATAGAGTAAAATTAATCTTTTTGCATGTACCTCACCAGTCACCTGCAGCAGCTGGAGAGACCTCAAAGGTTTCTCACTAGGAAAAATACAGGGACTCCAAACCATGACCTATGTGGACAGATTGAAAGCCCTGTCACTTTACTCTGTATCTTATAGGCTGCTGAGAGGTGACTTGTGCCTGGCTTATAGTGCAATCTCCAGATCTGCCCTAATGGAAATGCTGCACATCCATAAGTCAAATGGCTCAAGAGTCACTCACTCTAGAGATATCAACTTAGCTTGTGACATTAACAGATCATGCCGGAAAGACGGATAAATCTTCCAGAGACTGCCACTTCTCTAGAATAGACTCCCTATTCACTTAAAACAGTGCTCCTCACTGATTCTATTCAAATGCAAACTAGATTACTGGATGGGAGACTGCAAATTCACCTCTTGGGTGGCACCCATGTCCCTCATGGATAGGGTAGCCGGTGTTGATCACAGACCCGCTATGTTTATAAATTCATTCTGCGATCTACCCAAAAAAGAACAAATGGGGTAACTTTGGATTAACATGGCTAGGCTTGTCAAGACTTTAGGGTCGCTAGCCTAGTAACCTCTTATGTACATATGTCAGAGAAACAGGGAAATGCAGGTTTTGTAAAACAAAATTTGAAACAGTCGTAGATCTTGTTGCTGGGTGTGATACACTAATGGTAGAAGATCTGTATACTGAAAAGCATAATAATGTGCTAAGACTATTGCATTGGAGATTGTGCAAACATTATCATAATGAAGTAATGGAGAAGCATTGGAAACATGAGCCACAAAGCATTATACAAAATGATGAAGTTTATATCACATGGAATCACCCATTACCAACAGTTCAAAAATAGATGTCAGAAAATCAGATATAGTAGTCCATGAAAAGAAGACAAAAGTAGCATTGATCATTGAAGTTGCTAAACCCAGTGTGCCGTGTCTTATATACAGAGACATACAAAGTCATAAAATATCAGGATTTGTAGGCAGAACTGAATGCAGTATGCAAGAAGGATACCCAGACAGCTCCAATAGTAATGAGTCTCATAAAATAGAATTTACAGTTATATTTTGTTATGTAACCCTGTATGAATTGTGGAAGGATTCTATTCTGGGCACATTGTGAGTGCTGCAAAGAGCACTTTGGCTAACATCAAAGATTGAAACAATACTTATTTCATGAGCTTTAATCATACTTTGACTTCAGAATGGGGTACAGTCCTGCCATGCTATTAGAAACCCAAAAGACTTGGAGAAATTTAAAAAATAGATAGATATGGGTTCAGTGTGTTTTGTCATGTGTGCAGTATATTGAATGTTTCAGAAAGAAGCTTTTTACTGAAATGTCAGTTCATTGCAGGATGCTGGCATTTCCTCTGCAGGACAACTATTCAATGAGGAGAGGGATTTTGACCTCCCCCATTTTCCTATCTAGGAGGTTGTATATGTAATTAGTGGAAGTGTGGGATCCAGACAGTTTTGCCCTTCCTGCAAAAAAATTATGTTTTTGTTGTTATTTTATGTGAACTTTACATGCACCAATGTTAGTGCTCAGTGCATGCATACCAATATTTTACTGAGTTTTAACGACTGGTGATTGATGAAGTATCAATGGTTATACTGGCACAAGTCAAAAACTCTATTATACCAATTGTGGAATATAAAACAACAACAAAAAAAGCATAAAACAAAAATTCTATTTCAGTGCACAAAATGTGAGGTTGTACAACAGTAGAAAAATGGAAAAATCCCTAAAGCCCACTGTCCGCATTCTTAATTAAGTTAGCATGCGCAGTCCAAGAACTGTCAGAAAGATTCAGTTGATTCACAGGTCAACAGAAAAAAAATAACAGTCGAGAAAAAAGAATTTTGGAAGCGGTTTTCAATGGCAAAACACAAAAAGGCATTATTTTTACAGGTGGAAATCCACGAGTAATCCATACCTTTGGGCTTTTGCCCACCTACCATACCCTAATTATAAAATATTAGCTTCATGGTTATACGACATTAGAGAAAAGGCACATCTCCAGCTAGTTGGAAAAAATTCTCTGGGATTCAGAAACATGCCTCTCACAATTGAACTGAGTCTATTGCAAGTATGCCTTCTATGTTTTTTCATCCCAAAGCCAACTACAAATTAACTAGCTGGAATTGCACAAACCATTATTAATAACAAGACTAACCCACAGAAATGTTAGGCCTAACAGAGAGATATACTGATTTTCTGAACTGCAGTCAGGAATAATATGAAAAGTACCAGTTATTCAATTAAGCACATGAACCTGTGGTATGTAGGGACACTATCAGAATGGCAGAAAGCCACAGAAAATGGCCTTTGTCAGCATTTATATCTATTTTTAATACTGTGAATGGGGTAGAAGCAGATATATAGAAAAGTATATAAGGCAGTCAGAAGAACACACGAAGGAAAGTGGGAAAAAATTATGATTACATCTTTTAGCAGCCATAGTTCAGTGTGTATTTTTAAAGGTCCCAGATGTTCTTCAAAACTATTCCTGGCTCCATAAAGTCTCCTGTTCAATTTTCCCTTGGAATTAGACAAATTTTCAACTTAAGCACTCAAGCCATTCATTTCTCAGCCCGGCACTTGCTCGAAACTCATAGCAAGCACTTATAAACCCTAGCACTACAGAAGGACTAGACTCTCTATTCGACCTTACAACCCATTCAGTAAAACAGTTTACTGTACCTATCCAGGCATGTCCAAAGGGCAGGTTTGGGTGTACTCACTAGTCCAACTGGTGAATCTGGGCATTTTGAGGCAATGTAACAACTGCCTCATGTACACAGACAACCCTCTCCTCCTACCACCAGACACTAATACATGCGAGAGATACAATTATACAGCCAAACTGGAGGCTAAGCTCTCTCAACCCAATACTGGATCAGACAGTCAAGAGGAGAAGGGAAATACTGGCATCACACCAGCAGTGTCACACAGACCCATTAAACCAGCACCGGCAAAAAACACACATAAATACAGGAAAACATACTCGGAGACTCTAAATAAAAATCTGCAAGAACAACAGAGACCTCCAAAGCAGACATCCAAGCAACCTCCACCCCCCAACACAAACCATGAAACACATACTTCACAAAACCAGTGTACCACGCAATCACAGCCCTCAAGGCAAAATAACATACCCAACGTACTTGTAATAGGTGACTCTATAGGCAGGCACACTGACATCCCACTCGCTAGGCTGAATAAGGAGAAGGTTAATGTTAGCGGCCTTTTGGGTGCCAGGATCCGCCACATAACACAAGCACTCAGGTCACTCCAGAACAAATACAAATATGAGTCTGTCATTGTCCATGTTGGTGTGAATGACCTGAGCTGTACCTCCCTGGACTACATGAAAAGAGACATGGAAGAACTCTTTGATCATGTAGCCCAGGCCGGTATGACCCTGATCCTGAGTAGCATCCTGCTCTCACCAAGAATTATACCACGATATAAAGAAAAAAATTATCAATTTCAACAATTGGCTAAGTTTCTGGTGTCATTAAAAGGGGATCCAGTGTCTGTCCCCCTGGGATGACATGTTCGACAAGCCACGCTGCTTCACTAGAGATGGCTTGCACCTGTCACCCTTTGTTTTTCAAATACTGGCCAAGGCTCTTGCCACCCCCATATTGCCTTTTTTAGGCAAGGCTCAAAAGACAAAACCATTGCCGTAAATAGCACAATTAACAAAAATCTGAGGGTAATACTACTCAATGCCAGAAGTCTAAACCTCAAAATGCACGCACTCGAGGCACTCCTCTGTATGGAGAAAATCGATATATGTGCAGTAACAAAAACCTGGTTTAAGGTTCCAGAGAGCACCCCAGCACTACCAGGCTACAACTCATACCATACATTTTTCGCCACAGAACCCAGACTGAAATACAAAAGGCGGGGGGGTATCCATATTCATCAAGGATACCCACACCTCCAGGTTAGTGGCACAGCATGATCCTTCAGAGATTATCCACGTGCAACTAACAACAGGAAAAACTGCAATTCAAATTGTAGCTTGCTACAAATCACCCACCATGTCCCAGGACCCCCATTCCACATTTCTGGCAACACTACGTAACATAAAGGTCCTACCAAACACCCTAATATTGGGTGATTTCAACTACCCAAACATTATCTCAGAGAACTACTCGAGTATTAACTCCCTAGCCCAACATTTCCTAGAATTTATAAACTCAAACGCCCTGGAACAACTGGTCAACACTCCCACCAGAGGTGACAACATATTGGACCTGGTCATCACCAACATGGGCGACCGGTGTTCCACACCGAAGGTCAACCCCTCGCTGGTTAGATCTGACCATAAACAAATCACTTTAGATATCCACATTCCACCCCCACCTGAGGACAAGGAAACCACCGTGAAAAACTTTTCAAAAGCAAACTTCACGTTACTTAAGACGGAGGTGGAAAGTTTGAAAGGCTCCATGCTAAAGGATAACTCTGTCCAAGCTGCAAAATCCTTTACTAATGCATTCTATGGGCACCTACAAAAATGCATGGATCATGCTATCCGAAACAAAACCAAGACTCACTCCTTCAAGAAAAGGAAACCAGTCTGGTGGACCCCTGCCATCAACAAGTTATACAATAGAAGGAGGAAACTAGTACAGAAAAGAGTAAAATCCCAAGAAGGTAAGACATCCCTGATCAGTATCAGCAAGAAACTACAATCCCTCATAAAATCGTCCAAGGCGAGCTTTGAAAGAAAACTTGCCAAGGACTCCAAAGATAACCACAAGGCATTCTTTAGCTATGTCAAGAATCTAAGTGGCAATGTTCAGATCTGCTTGGAGTTAGTGCAGAATGGCACAAAATACACTGAACCAACCGATATTGCCAACATCCTGGCAGACAGGTTCAGTGCAAACTTTTCCCCCCCTCACCCCCAAAAGGGCCCATAACCATACCAGAAGAATGTAGAGCCCCTGAAATCACAGACACTCAGGTTAAAATAGCCCTCTCCAAAGCCAAAAACACAGCATCAATGGGACTAGACGGTATCCCAGGCTGTATCCTACACGAGCTAAAAGACAAATTAACCCCTCACCTAAACACACTGTTCAATCTCAGCTTCTCCTCAGGCTGTGTACCCATAGAGTGATGCACAGCAACAATTATTCTGCTCCACAAAGGTGGAGCCACAGCAGACCCCGAGAACTATTGCCCTATAAGCCTAACTAGCTTGGTCTGCAAGGCTACGGAGCACATCATCATGGAAATCATTAACAGAGACATTGGGAACCTCCAAACACTGGACCCTACCCAGTTTGGCTTTGTTAAGGGCGCATCATGCCTCCTAAACCTGGTGGACTTCTTTGAGACAGTTATCAAGGCTATAGACGAGGGAAAGGTGGTAAACACAGCCTATCTAGACCTCACAAAGGCCTTTGACACCATTCCCCATTCTGGTATTATAGACAAGCTCAACAGCCTGAACATAAACCCCTATGTCACAAGGTGGGTTGCCAATTGGCTCACGGACAGAACCCACATGGTGAGAGTTGCAGGAGCTAGGTCTGACTCTAAACCGGTTACAAGTGGCATTCCCCAGGGCTCAGTCCTAGGACCCCTCCTGTTTGGCATATACTTCTCAGAGGTACAGACAAACACAGGAGGACTATGGCTGACCAAGTTCACAGATAACTGCAAACTAGGGCTATAATTGACTCACCAGCTGACACAGACATCCTCCAAATGGGTCTCAGACGGATGCCTGGTGTCAAAATCATGACCTGAAGCTAAATGCCAAAAAGTGCATAGTGCAAAGTGCATAGTTATTCCCTTTGGAAATAACAAAGTACCCCTAAATACGAAAAATGTAATAAGGGATCTGGGGACCCAAATAGATAGTAATCTCTTCTTTGATAGTCACATTGCCAAAGTAGTTAGAAAATCCTTCTATGTGGCCCACCTAATCACAAAAGGGTTTGCATCCAGATCAAAAGAGGTCATTGTGCCCCTCTACTCATCACACATCAGACCCATCACAGAGTGCAACACCCCATTTGGGATGCACCTTACAAGACACCTGCAACAGCTGGAAAGACCACAGAAGTACCTCACCAAGAGGATCACTGGCCTCAAACAGATGCCCTATGCAGTCGATTGAAGAAACTCCAGCTGTACTCGGTTGCATACCGCCTGCTCAGAGGTGATCTCTGCCTGACATATAAGGCCATGTCCAACCCAGAATTGATGGACATTCTCCACCTAAAGAAAACCTTATCCCCTCGAGCCACACACTCTAGGGATCTAAACCTCACCACAACAATAAATAGGACGTGCTGGAGGGATAGATTCCTGTCCCAAAGACTTCCCATGCTTTGGAACAAGATAGCAATCTACCTTAGGCAGAGCTCCTCGCTAACCCTCTTCAAGAGAAACCTTGACGAGTGGATGGGAAACAGAAAGTTTACCCCAGGGATCACTTCAGTGGCTCTGCTGGACAGAGGCACAGGGAACTAATCTAGGGGGTGGCGAAGGCCAACACATTCTGGCTAGGCTTATAAAGGCCTTCGGGCAGGTAGCCTAGTACCTACTTATGAACGTATGAACCTAAACAATCAAGTGGAAAAAATAGAAAAGAGTTCAGCAGCTTGAGACAATTCAACATTTTCTATCAGTATAAACTGGCAGCACATTATCTTATAGACTGCTCATTTCTGTTTGCAATCTATATCTGGAAACAAAAGAAAGCATTTAGTACTCTTTGTAATCCTATCTAAATCTCAAAATCTCTTGAGCAAGATGGTCAACCTGTTGGTTCTCCTTCTGTCATCTGCCTCATAGCACTTTGGACTCTTAGTATAGTAACTGCCTTATAATGACATGTAATGGACTCCTACTCAACACAAGAAATTTGCTTTGTTACAGATGCAAATGTTTAAGAAATGTGAAGGCCTCACTCATAAAAATACATGGACCATGAATACTTCACACAGCCACTGAATGCTATACTAACCCACACTAAAATGTCTTGCGCTGATGCTGTAAAAAATAATTGCTAAAGCCTCCTGGATGACATTGTCTCAGTGAACATTTAGCACCACATCAACTTCAAGACCACACTCAAGAAAAAATCACCAAAAAGAACATTTTCTCAAACACAGTACACTAGACCACTCTACAAATAAAAATATTTTAGGGATCAGTAACTCTCTCATCAGGCACACTGATTATCCGCTCATTAAGGTGGACAAAGACAGTGTGAAGGTAATTTATTTCGGGTGCCAGAATCTCCAGCTTAAGGGCCCTTAAGAACCTTTCCCTTAACAAATATTATTACAACATGGTGATGGTCCTTGTAGGAGTGAACAACTTGGGACATAAAGCATGGAGGGGTGTACTGAAAGTGATATGTCTGAACTGTTCAAGAATATCACAAATGCAAGCAAGGCCCTGGTCCTGATTGGAATCATTTCTTCATCAACGATGATGGCTAGGTTTAAAGAAAACATAGAAAACCAAAGCAAAAAAAGGTTGGTGCAGGTAAATCCAGCCAAAGTGTAAAAAAAAAAACAAATGAAAAAGGATTGTCTCGGGAATCATGATAGAGTGTTAATAAAGCATATATAAAACCAATGTAACCATCCACATAGAGTGTCTTATTACATATCATATTAAGAACTAGCAATGAACAGTTTAAATAAATGTTTAGAAACTACTTGGCCATTCAGTTTATTACATCATTTCCTACCCTATTTTAGTTGGCCATTTACTTTTCTGATCTCCATACCATGAATTAATACCTCTAGGTAACTAAATTTGTGAGCAACTATAACCTGGGTGTAATTGTTATGTCCCCGTCTGATGCCCCCACTCTGTAGTAAGGACTTAAAGTCACACATACCTAGTGTTCTAAAAATGGCCTGGCATTAAAATCTAAAAATCAAGAAGTCCTTCTACTTTGCACAGTTGACTTCTAAAAGAATTTCACCCAGATGTAAGGAGGTAGTTTTTTCCTGTATATTCTACATTGATTAGGTCAATAACTGAATACAATGTCCTCTTTCGAATGTACCTTACTAGTCATTATCGAGCAACTACAAAGACCCCAGAGGTTCCTAACTAAGAGGATCACAGCATTAAAACCCCAAGCTGTCAGAAAATCTTGGAAAAACTGCCCATTTATTCTTTATCATGCAGACTCCAGAGGGCAGATCATTGCCTTTGCCTTCCATTCCATTAGGGACCCACCTGGTAGACCTGTATATTTTGTGTCTCCACAAGTGAAATAGTCTCAGATATATAAGAACCATGGATTGAAATATTCACTAGAAGATAAATAAAACATGTAGAAAGATAAGTTCATTATTCAGTGTGTTCCCCACCACTGGAATAGGCATCCCCTGCAAATTAAGCAGTGTAATATATTACTTTCCTCCTGGTGTGAAATGACAAATTCACCCCTGACATAACTGGTTTAGCCCACCATGAAACAGGAGATATGTCATGAAGGTGGGTAGTGTGACCACATAAATGGTCACAGGACTCAGCATCCTTCATTTTGCTATGTTCCAATTATCCAGAAAGAAAATAATGTTGCCATTTCTCTATATCAATTGTCCTTATGTAATGAAGCTATATAAATATATTTTTATGATTATTATTATAATACTAATTTCAATATATTTTTATTAGAGGTGAAGATTAAACATGTTATAAAACATGCAGAGAAATATATTCCTGTATCTGGGTAAACGGTCAGTCTTCAACTCAAAACTTCAGCAACACAGAAAAAACAAAGAGAATGAACTGACCACAACTGAATAATGTAGAAAAGAACTTTTAATGCATAAAAGTAAGCGGTTTCACGATCCCAACAACTGATTGCTTCATCAGACTAGTTTGCAACAAGCATCATCTTCAAATTTAAACAGTAAACCAGTAACTATAAAACATTTCATTCAACTGTAATTGAAAGCACCACCTCCAATTAAAAATGTAAATGATGCATATATGTAATTTACATTCCTAGCAATGCTTTCTGTTTTACTTTAAAAACAAATGCAATAGTTAGTGTTTGAGGGAGTCTAACCCTAAGAAAAGGTTTTGGTGACAATGCATTGTTTATACCTGGCGTTTTCTCTGCCTGCAGTTGCAGAATCCATTTCTGTTCTGCTGGCTCAACTCTAATTGAAAGCACCACCTCGAATTAAAAATGTAAATGCATATTTGTAACTTATATTCCTAGCAATGCTTTCTGTTTTACTTTAAAACCAAGGCAGCAGTTAGTGTTTGAGTGGTCTAGCTCTAAGAAAAGGTTTCTTTCTTTCTTTCTATTTTAATTTTTAGTACTTGAGATTATGGAACATAACATTAGAGGTGGTGACAAAGTACAGGACTGAGACAGCAGAACAGAAATGGATTCTGCAACTGCAGGCAGAGAAAACACCAGGTGTAAACAGTGCATTGTCATTAAAACCTTTTCTTAGAGCTAGACAACTCAAACGCTAACTGCTGCCTTGGTTTTAAAGTAAAACAGAAAGCATTGCTAGGAATGTAAGATACAAATCTGCATTTACATTTTTAATTGGAGGTGGTGCTTTCAATTAGAGTTGAGCCAGTAGAACAGGAATGGAGTCTGCAACTGCAGGCAGAGAAAACACCAGGTATAAACAATGCATTGTCACCAAAACCTTTTCTTACGGTTAGACCCCTCAAACACTAACTATTGCATTTGTTTTTAAAATAAAACAGAAAGCATTGCTAGGAATGTAAGTTACAAATATGCATCATTTACATTTTTAATTGGAGGTGGTGCTTTCAATTAGAGTAGAATGAAATGTTTTATAGTTATTGGTTGTTTTACTGTTTAAATTTGAAGATGCTGTTTGTTGCAAACTAGTCTGATGAAGTGATCAGTTGTTGGGATTGTGAAAGCGCTTACTTTTATGCATTAAAAGTTCTTTTCTACATTATTCAGTTGTGGTTAGTTCGTTCTCTTTGTTTTTTCTATGTTATAAAACATGTTATTTCATTAATTGGTTTCCTTTACCTTTGCCCAGCTAACATACCATAATGCATTGTACAGTTAGGAGTGCATTTCCTTCTTAGGAAGGATGTAGGCATTTGACTAAAATGACTATTCTGTGATTAATAACTTTACAGAGTAAATATTTAGACAGCATTCACAAGATAATAAATGCAGCTACAGCCAGACTGCTGATGCTAATATTATAGCAATAACCCACGCCTGGGTGTGGGTAATGCTAAATTTACCCACGGTTGGCGTGGTTTGGTCCCGAGGGGGAACCCGGAGGGACCAAACAAAGCCAACAGTGGGTAAATTTAGCATTACCCACACCCAGAAGTGGGTTATTGCTATTATACCATGACATTATTTAAGAAAAGAAACTATTACTTTTCTTAAATAATGGCATAGTATAATGCCTGTTTACTGCCCTTCCGCAGATGTCTGGCATCCGGCAGTTCTGATGTACTGCGCGCCTGCGCGGTACATCAGAGTTGAGCAAAAGCAACGGAGAAAGCAAGGTCTCCGTTGCTTTTTAGTGTTTTGCTATGTTAAATGAGTTTAACATAGCGAGACAGTTTTAAATAAGCAACGGAGATGTCCGTTGCTTATTTTAAAACTGTCACGCTATGTTAAACTCATTTAACATAGCTTAAACACTAAAAAAGCAACGGAGATCTTGCTTTCTCCGCTGTTTTTAAAACACTGTCTCGCTATGTTAAATGGGTTTAACATAGCGAGACAGCTTTAAAATAAGCAACAGAGATCTCCGTTGCTTATTTTAAAGCTGTCTCGCTATGTTAAACCCATTTAGCATAGCGAGACAGTGTTTTAAAAAAACGAGTTATACTAATGGAAAAAAGTCTGGGCGACCGGACCTTTTTCCATTAGTATAACTCGATTTACAACGGGCACGCTGGCCAATCAGCGTGCACGTTTTTCGGCGATCATGGTATAATATTGAGGATTACATAATTAAATTCATAGCATTCTGGATATTATAGTAAAAGGTATGTGCTCATGTTTAGAATAATTCTGTTATACTGAGTTCACCACAGTGCAGTTTTCGGTGCTTTCTATATATTTTATGTTGCCTTTTGCTAAATGAATGATGCAAATTACTGTTTTTACTCAGTTTAATTGCATTTCACAGAGATGTAAAACTATTGATCTAAAGAGTGCTAGATTCAGAGTTAATTTCACCTTCTGTTTTAATACATCCAAAATATCCTACTGCAAGGATTTTATTTTTCTATAATAATTTAAATGTAAATATCTATATTAATGTTGTGCACTTAAAGGAATGTTTTAAAAGTGAGAAATTCTAGAATAGTTAGTTGCAAGTCCTATTTAATTTTATTTTTCTAATGAAATTTGTCTTAAGGATTCATATTTGTTTTAACCTGCAAATTCATGATCTGTTCTTCAGGTTAAAAAAGATGTACAAAATGTATACTTATTTGTGACCATGAGCTTACATTATTAGAGTATGTTAGATATACTAGAGTTCTAGGCCAGGACTAAGGATCATTGTGTACATAAGGTAGTGCTGACAACTTGGAAAAGTCTGAAAAGTGACCATTAGTCTGCAGTCCACAACAGTCAATAATGATGGAGCATCCGCAAGTCAAACAGCACAAGGGTCACCTGATCTAGGGATCTAAACTTAGTCCAGTGGCGTAACTACGAGTGGCAAAGTGAGGCAATTGCCTCAGGTCGCCAAGCGGCAGGGGGCACTTTGGGCCCCCTGGAATCCGCTGACTAGGTAATCATTTAATTTAAAAAAATAGTTTTTTTTTTTTTTTTTTTTTAGGGCGTTCTTCTTTAAGAAGAAAGAAGTGTAGTTGCGGGTGTGCTGACATCATCGCGTGCAGTGCAGCACATATTTTCAAGCTTGCGAGCGGGAACCGAAACCGACGGTTTAGAGGACTACTTGCGAGCGAGCAGTTCGGTTTAGAGAACTACTTGCGAGCGGGAACTGAAACGGACAGACGGAAGATGGGATTTCCGAGTGAGTAATGTGTGGAAGATGGGATTTCAGAGTGAGAGGTGTGTGTGTGGGATTTCAGAGTGAGAGGTGTGTGTGTGGGATTTCAGAGTGAGAGGTGTGTGTGTGTGTGGGATTTCTTTTTTACTTTTTTGCAGCCGTCCAGTGTTGTAAGCATTTTCTTTTTGTTGGTAAGACACAGCTGTTGGGACATATGCATTGCATTGTGTACAACAGCATATTTTCTTGTGGACGTAATGTAAAGAGTTCAGTGTCTTGTAAAAAAGAAAAAAAAATGTACTGAACATTTTTGACATTTTATGTCTGTACTATTTTGTTTGCATCATTAGATCTGGGGGTATTAAGGTAAAATTTATATGTGTTTTAGAAGAGTTTAATAACTTGTTAATGTCACTGAATTATTAGTGAAAGGTGTGTTCATATGATGTACAATTTTAGTATGGGCTTGGTTTACTTTGACAAGCCTTTATGTTGATAAAACAGCATGTGACATGCATTGTTGGTTTAAGCTGCATTGCCATTAATTCTTTATTTTGTATTTCAGAGTACTTTGTGTTTCTTTAGTGAGAAATGATGCTGTGTTTCTGGCATGCTGTTACTGTACAAGGCTTCCTAGATATCTTAAGCTGAAAGAAATAATGAGAGGTGTAGTTTTTGATAAATAAAATTACT